>NC_090222.1:5942500-6165000 GCF_024489055.1 Chanodichthys erythropterus
CCAAGTAGGGTTGAAAATGGACAAACTCAGCAGTTGGGTTAAACCCATTCACTGGGTCCATTTTCAACCCAACTTGGGTTGTTTTTAACCCAGCATTTTGTTTTTTGAGTGTATGGTTGTGTTCTCCTGCATATTCTCGGGTACATTATTAAATTTTGTTTTTTTTCAAAGAATCTCCTAAATCTCTGAAACTTTAGAGGTGCCTTAGAATTAAATAAAATTATTAATTTATCTTGGCATAGTTGAATAACAAGAGTTCAGTACATGGAAATGACATACAGTGAGTCTCAAACTCCATTGTTTCCTCCTTTTTATGTAAATCTCATTTGTTTAAAAGACCTCTGAAGAACAGGCGAATCTCAACATAACACAGACTGTTACGTAACAGTTGGGAGCATTAATATGTACGCCCCCAATATTTGCATATGCCAGCTCATGTTCAGAGCATTAGACAAGGGCAGCCAGTAACGTCTGGATCTGTGCACAGCTGAATCATCAGACTAGGTAAGCAAGCAAGGACAATAGCGAAAAATGGCAGATGGAGCAATAATAACTGAAATGATCCATGATTACATGATATTTTTAGTGATATTTGTAAACTGTCTTTCTAAATGTTTCGTTAGCATGTTGCTAATGTACTGTTAAATGTGGTTAAAGTTGCCATCGTTTCTTACTGTATTCACGGAGAGAAGACTGTTGTTATTTTCATTTTTAAACACTTGCAGTCTGTATAATTCATAAACACAACTTCAGATCTCTCCAACAGTGTGTAATGTTAGCTTTAGCCACAGAGCACTATCAAACTCATTCAGAATCAAATGTAAACATCCAAATAAATACTATACTCACATGATCTGATGTATGCATGCAGCATGCATGACGAACACTTTGTAAAGATCCATTTTGAGGGTTATATTAGCTGTGTGAACTTTGTTTAAGCAATGACAGAGTCGAGAGCTCGGGAGGGGGCGGAGAGCGCGAGCAATTAAAGGGACCACAGCCTGAATCAGTGCATTTCTAATTATGCCTCAAAATAGGCAGGATTTGCCTTAGTTGTCAGTTATAATCATAAACATTTGAAATATATCAGTATGTGTGTAATGAATGAATATAATATACAAGTTTCACTTTTTGAATAGAATTAGTGAAATAAATAAACGTTTTGATGATATTCTAATTATATGACCAGCACTTGTATCATCTGTAAATAGTTATTTTAAAAATATACTTTTAAGATGTGAAGTACACTACAAGTGCACATTCAATACAATACAATTAAATGCACTTGGCTATTTAAAAAAAGAGGGACACTTTGATACGGTAGGTCACACCTGAGTAATGTGTTTCACATCTCTAGCACTAAGCATGTTGTTCATAATACTAAAAGCTTAATAATAATAGTGCAAAAATCACTAATACCGTAAGTGGAGGGTATACAATGTGCTTGGTTTGGGACCTGGCAAAAAAAAGAAGGTAAAGAAACATGCCTACTAAGAAAACACATTTCAGAGGCTAAGAAAACCGTTGCAGTAAAAATAATCTACTTTCAGCAAACAGAAAAAGCGAGTGAGAGGGAGAGACTGAGATGGGAATGATTGGTTTGGGTCAGATGGAGTCAATATTTGCCTCATTCCACTGATATTATGGCCGTGGAGATCAAAGAGCAGACTGTGTGCTCTTGTAAGAACAGAGAAAGAAAGAAGGAAACAGTCAGTCTACTAATTTTCCATCCTTGAAGCGAGGAGACAAGATGCATAAGGGGCCTGTTAAAGGGACACCCACCGGGGTGAACGGCTTCAGGGGTCACTGAGGCCAGGAGGATTGGGCGACTCGAAATGGATGTTAATTGGCTGACAAAGACGTCTGGTGATGTTATTCCAATTATCAGCACAAAAAGAGGGTGACCCTGTGCTATTCAGCTGCACATGGACACATAATAACAACAAACAGACCGGACAGAACATGTCTGTTGAACAGTCTGACCACATGGCCGACACGCAACCTAAACAGATCAAATCTAGAGCAAAGACCTGATTCTGCTGCTGACCATTGCAACTTATTCAGAGCTGAGTCCCATAATTGAGTTACCATAAGTGTCATTCTGAAATGTTTAAGAGCTTTTGGCTTTTTTTCCCCTCCATCTGATGGCAGTGATGATGTGGATAGAAATCAACATTAATATAGTCAGTTGGATTTCTACAAGCTGGAACTCAAATATTAAAAGTATGTTTAAAAAAACTGTGGATAATATAATAATAATGAAATAAAAGACCACTTAAAGGATTAGTTCACTTTCAAATGACAATTTCCTGATAATTTACTCACCCCCATGTCATCCAAGATGTTCACGTCTTTCTTTCTCCAGTTGAAAAGAAATTAAGGTTTTTGATTAAAACATTCCAGGACTATTCTTCATATAGTGGACTTCAATGGCCTCCAAACGGTCAAAATTACAGTTTCAGTGCAGCTTCAAATTGTTCTACACGATCCCAGATGAGAAATTAGGGTCTTATCTAGAGAAACCATCACTCATTTTCTAAAAAAAATTACATTTTAAACATTTTAACCAGAAATGCTCATCTTGAACTAGTTCTCTTCTTCTTCTCTATTTGAATTCCAGCAGTGTAGACACTGCTAAGTGTATAACTGCCCTCCACAGGTCAAAGTTTGAACTAAATTGTCATATACAATATGCTAGTGCAAGTATATAACAATTTGTTCAAACTTTGACCTGTGGAGGGCAGTAATACACTTAGCAGTGTCTACACTGCTGGAATTCAAATAGAGAAGAAGAAGAAGAAGAGAGCTAGTTCAAGATGAGCATTTATGGTTAAAACATTTAAAAAAAAAATTTTAAGAAAATGAGTGATGGATTCTCTAGATAAGACCCTTATTCCTCGTCTGGTATCGTTTAAAGCCCTTTGAAGCCGCACTGAAACTGTAATTTTGACCTTCAGCCATTTGGAGTCCACTGAAGTCCACTACAAGGACAATAATCCTGGAATGTTTTCATCAAAAACCTTAATTTCTTTCCGACTGAAGAAAGAAGGACATGGACATCTTGGATGACATGAGGGTGAGATTATTTCTTCAGAAAAAATTAATTTGAAAGTGAACTAATCCTTTAAGTGCACTTAAAGATAGAACACTTATTCATGACAATGTTTCTTAACACACTTAAGTACAACTTTTTAATAATAAAATATTCTGGCAACCACAGCTGCCATTTTTTTTTTTTTTTTTTTTTTTTTACAGTGCATGTTTCATTGTAATTAGTGTGTAGTCACCTTAAAATTGTCTTATGGACTTCACATGGACTCAAGAAATATGGCACATTTCCAGATCCATTATTTCATACATCTACCAATCATAATCTCTTGGTCTGATAAATGCTTTTGCTGTAGCAACAGTGAGGTGTGACAGCGTTCAACAGTGTCTCCACGTCAACTTAGCCGACCGCAAACATGACACTCGTCAAGGCGGGTCACGTTAGTTAACGACAGATGGCTTTACACTGCCAGTCCAAATGCCTCATGCTGGTGTAATGTGTTTAACAGGAAGCTCAGAGTCTTCATTCATCGTGACGGCGTTGAGTCTGCAACAGGAAATGCTTAGCACACATCCATACACCAAAATATTGCTGGGAAAGTTTGAAAACGGAAACTAACAGCAATTGAAATGGCAATAAAGCTGTTCACAATAAAGCTTCAGTGCATTATCGTAACTCAGAAAGCGTTCCATCGCCTATGACAGCTTAATGCCACTGAAATGCTGGTTATTTGTCATTTTGCAGATGCTTTTCTTTTAATGTGAAGTAATGCACATTTAGAGCTGTGGCCTAGAGTTAGCACACATGATCCAAGACATTGAGCCATGGAGCACATGTGGACGATGCAAGCTCAAATCTCACTTAAGACATTTCCTGATCATTTCCTGTCCTCTAGAGACTATGAATGAAATGGCCAAAAAACTAAATTGAAAACACTCAGGCTACATTCGGAATTGAATATTAGCATATTGTTTTACTTGCATACTGCCTTCTATTAAAAAAAATAAATAAACAGTATGTGAAATATTACCCAGAATGCAACAAGGTTTCTAATAGACACATTGTTATCACATGACCTCATGATATTTCCATATTTAACTCAGTGAGAAGAGGTGGTCTTTACTTAGTCTGATCAAATATAAGTAATGAAATGAACTGTGGTTGATCTCACTTCCACCCTTAATGAAATGACGTGCACTTAATTGTATTGAATGAGCATTTGTAGTGTTCTTACATGTTTCCTAAAACACTTAAAATCCCCCTGTTGTTTAAAATCAAGTTTTTAATGTTGTTTATATGTCTATGTGGTGTTTTATTATGCTTTAAGACAAACCATGTGCAAATTCATAAGTCAACACCATTGCTGAGTGTTTTCTATTTAAAACTGCAATGAAAAAAAGACAGTCTCAAAAACACGGTTTGAAATCGCTGGTGTTTCTGACGTCACAAACTACCTTGTAACCAATCACGACAACGTGTGGGCGGGCTTTAGCATATCATCAACAATGACCGCTCTGAAGCAATGGAGTCTCAAGAGAATATATCCTGGTATATTTTTCTGCTGGTATAAAAAAAAAAAAAATGGGTAGATTTGGCAATATAGCTGGTGTATGATTTTATATAATGATGTAATGATGAACTATATGCCTTTCTCCACTGACATTAAGTTGTTCAAAGCGTTTCTAAGGATACTGATTGTTAGAAGGCAGCTGTCTGACTCTGAGATGGCGAACGGGAACATGGTTTGTGTAACATTAGCAACACATTATTAGTAGATGTTTGGGAATGTAGTCAAGCAAAAGGTTAATCATTAATTAAAAATTAAGTACTGTACTTACACACACACACACACACGCACACACACACACACACACACACACACACACACACACACACACACACACACACACACACACACACACACACACACACACACACACACACACAAAGTGTACTTAAAGTCCACTCTGTGTGTGTGTGTGTGTGTGTGTGTGTGTGTGTTTAAGTACACTTTTAAAAAGTGCACTTTATAATAATGTCAAGTAAATGTTTTACTTTACAGTACAGTTTAGATCATTATTTTTAATAATCTTATGTAATTTTGTCATTTTTTTAAAGTAGTAGACTTATTTTGATGTGTTGACTAACATAATAAATGGGTAGATTACTTAGTCCATTACTGATTCCAAATTACATGACAAATTGTAGTTAGTAATGTAATCCATAACATAACACATTTTAGGTAATATAATCTGACTACTTTTAGATTACTTTTGACCTAACTTGTTTATCACATTGATTTGAGTAGAACAATCTTGTACCATATTGATATAAAATACAAAGAAAATATATTCCAGTCTTTGTTATCAACTACATGAAGTGCATTAAACATTATATTATGTCAGGGTTTCACAAACAGGTTTGTGAAGGAACTGCAGGGGGTTTGTGAGTTTAATGAAAAATCTGTAAATTATGAGTAATTTACTGCCATTGTATGAATAATATGTAATCATATAATCAATAAAAAATTAACTGTAGTCTGATTACAAGTATTTTAAAACAGTCTAACTGCAAGTACTGTACTTAATTTTTGGAATCTGCTTACAAAATGATGGTAACACTTTATTTTAAGGTGACATAGTTATACGTTACTTCATGTACTTACTAAAGTAATAACAGTAAACTATGTATAATTGCAAGTAATTAACCCTAAACCAACCCTTGACCATAACTCTATAGTATGTACATGTAGCTAATTAATGTTACTCAGTACTTATTTGAGTAAGTACAATGTAAAAATGTCACCTTGAAATAAAGTGTAACCATGATTATAATTTTAACTGTATTGTGTTATTCGATATTACATCTAAATTTAATATATTTTAAATGTACTAGATTGCAACTTACAACTTACAAATATATTTAAATACATGACAAATACGGTTACACTTCGGTGTCCGTGTTACATTGTAATTATAGATTTAAGTACTGAGTAATAATAATTAACTACATGTACTTACTTGAAGGTTAGGATGAGGGTTTGGTTTAGGGTTAATTGCATGTAATTATGCATAATTTACAGTTATTAATACAATAATTACTTATGTAACGTGTAACAATGACACCGTAAAATAATGTTTCAATGGAAATGCCATTAGTTTACCATAACGTTTGTCAGTACATTCAGCAGTACACTTTAACCACATTTAAAGGTGCCCTAGAATGTTCTTTCACAAGATGTAATATGAGTCTAAGGTGTCCCCTGAATGTGTCTGTAAAGTTTCAGCTCAAGATACCCCATAGATTTTTTTTTAATTAATTTTTTAACTGCCTATTTTGGGGCATCATTAACTATGCACCGATTCAGGCTGCGGCCCCTTTAAATGTCCATCTGCCATTTTTCGCTGTTGTCCTTGCTTACCTAGTCTGATGATTCAGCTGTGCACATCCAGACGTTAATACTGGCTTGTGTAATGCCTTGAACATGGGCTGGCATATGCAAATATTGGGGGCGTACATATTAATGATCCCGACTGTTGCGTAACAGTCGGTGTTATGTTGAGATTCACCTGTTTTTCAGAGGTCTTTTAAACAAATGAGATTTACATAAGGAGGAAGCAATGGAGTTTGAAACTCAATGTATGTCTTTAACATGTACTGAACTCTTGTTATTCAACTATGCCAAGGTAAATTAAATTTTTGATTCTAGGGCAAGTTTAAAGACAAAAGAAGTAATTATGTACATATAAAGATGTATTTAAATTACAATAAGTAGGTCAAAAGCAACAACAACAAAAACAACACTCTACAGTGAAGCAAACTGCATTTCAAATTTTAGTAGTATGGAAGTGGTTGTTCCAAACGTAGCCACAGTGTTCCTTTGAGTAAAGCAGTTAAAGTGCACCAGAGGGACCATCCTGGATCTGTAATAAGTACACTGTACTTTGGACAAAAAGCATCAGATGAATGACGAATACCCGTGTCATTTTACAGACACGGGCTGCATCACATATCAAACATTTTTGGCTTCAGAATGAGCCAAATGTTAATCCCACTGTCCTAATCCTACAGCTGTTCCTCATCACCTCACAGCGTTCTCTGCCGAATCCCGTACGGTCTGAGACTGTGCTCACATGAGGGGGAGGGCAGCGTCTGATTTGTGGGAGCTCTTCTAAGAGTCTTTCAGATACTGCGGTCACAATCAATGCGATAGCTGCGCCATCACGCTTTTTACTGAAGCCTTTAGCGTAGCTGTATCTAATTGTGATCATACAGACCTTAATACAACGGGTCAAGAGTGGCCATTTGCAGTGACTAAGTATTGCTTGTGTGAAGAACTTTCTCACGGGTAAGAATATGAACATGGTACGATTGAGCTCTATTGTACACATGGCAGTCAAATATTCTGCTCTACTGATTGTAACGGGGAGATGATTCCATGACCGCACTCTTGGCTATGGGCCTATTCCTCGAGCACACTGAGATGAAGTAATCCAGCACTAGAGACATGTTTTCTCTGCCAGTGTTGTGGAATCAGAGCATGTCACCGCTATAAACATGGCCCATAAGGGAAGTTGCTCCTCAGACCAACAGCAGAAGGTCTGTGAACATTTTTAAACAGTAATAAGCACCTTCTGAGATAAACATTCATGCCTCTCTCCTGCTTTTAACCTAGAAATTATTTAAAGAAGGTCTTCAAATGTCCTGTAAAGGGATAGTTCCCCGAAAAATGAAAATTGTCATCATTTACTCACCTTCATGTCATTCCAAACCCGTAATACATTAATTCATGTTCAGAATACAAATGAAGATCTTTTTAATAAAATCTGAGAGCTTTCTGTTCCTCCATAGACAGCTACGCAACTATCACTTTCAAGCCCCAGAAAGGTAGTAAAGACATCATTAAAGTAATCCATGTGACTCCAGTGGTTTAACCTCAATTTTATGAATTCTGTAAATAACTTGATAAGTTATGTTTTTTTTCCGCAAACAAAGCACTCGCTTCCCTTCATAAAATTGAAGTTAAACTACTGGAGTCACATGGATTACTTTAATGATGTCTTTACTACCTTTCTGGGGCTTGAAAGTGGTTGCTGCATAAGCTGTCAATGGAGGAACAGAAAGCTCTCAGATTTAATCAAAAATACCTTTTGTTTTGAAGATGAACAAAAGTCTTAAGCCCGGAACACACCAAGCCGATGCTGAACTAGTAGCGACGAAAGTAAACTGCGGGGTTGGCTCACGTCGGCAGCATCTGGGTCCAAAGTTGCCCTGATACACCAAACTGACGCTCGACACCCGACGCCAAGTAGCACATCTGTTCTGCGCCTGCGTAAGAAAAAATGCCTTTCCGTACCAGCAGGTGGCAGTAGCTGAACAGCCAATCAGAATGATCGGATGGCTCGACTGACAGACGAGCTCCGACGCTGATTCAATATTTCGAATTGGCCAAAAAAAAAAAGCAGACGAGGACCAACTTCAGCCGACGGTGTGGTACACGCTGAGAAAACTTAGTCGGCCGACAAACAAAAACTGGTCGATGGCCGACCGGTGGCTTGGTGTGTTCCGGGCTTTACGGGTTTAGAATGACATGAGGGTGAGTAATTAATGACAGTTTTCATTTTTGGGTGAACTAACCCTTTTAGATACTCTAAGTTAAAACAGAAGAAACTCTCAAACAAGATCATCAAAATAGTCTGGAACAGAACTTAGAAAGTTTCCTTTGATTTATTCTCTCTTACACAAACATTTCTTTTCCATCATACACAAGATTTTTAGTTAATGCTTACCTACGTCAATACTTAACAGGATCTAAACACAGACTATCTGTTATGAGTTATATATAAATAGTTGTACCATTTTCATGACCTCAAGGATGTAGTGGTGATACAACAAACCTCTGTAGTTCATGATTGTTTGCCATGTTTAATGCGCTTATAAACAGTTGAACTTATCAACAGTTTATGAGCACATACTTTTAATCTCTTAACACTGTTAAAGTTCAGTCAGTGCATGTTCACCTGCTGGACCATAAAACAGATGAAAAATCCCAAAGATACACACTGAAGAAGAGACTCAAGCCATGTCTAGAGACCAGATCAAAAAGACCTGATGGTGCAAGACTCTTTTCAGTCAGACAGGACAAAAACCACTTAGCAACCCAGTTAAATACCATAACAACCACCTGGCAACATCGGTTGAAACTAACCAGAACATCTTAAAGGGTTAGTTCACCCAAAAAGGAAAATTCTGTCATTAATTACTCACCCTCATGTTGTTCCCCACCCATAAGAGCTTCGTTCATCTTCAGAACACAAATTAAGATATTTTGGGTGAAATCCGTTGGCTCAGAGAGGCCTCCATTGACAGCAAGATAATTAACACTTTCAGATGCCCAGAAAGCTATTAAAGACATACACTATATTGCCAAAAGTATTGGGACACCCCTCCAAATCACTGATTTCTGGAGTTCCAATCACTTCCATGGCCACAGATGTATGAAATCAATCACCTAGGAATGCAGACTGCTTCTGCAAACATTTGTGAAAGAATGGGTCGCTCTCAGGAGCTCAGTGAATTCAAGCGTGGTACCGTGATAGGTTGCCACCTGTGCAATAAGTCCATTCGTGAAATTTCCTTACTACTAAATATTCCACGGTTAACTGTTAGTGGTATCATAACCAAGTGGAAGCAATTGGGACACCTTTGGGATGAATTAGAGTGGAGACTGTGAGCCAGGCCTTCTCGTCCAACATCAGTGCCTGACCTCACAAATGCGCTTCTAGAAGAATGGTCAAAAATTCCCATGAACACACTCCTAAACCTTGTGGAAAGAATTCCCAGAAGAGTTGAAGCTGTTATAGCTGCAAAGGGTGGACCAACTCCATATTAAACCCTACGGATTAAGGATGTCATTAAAGTTCACATGCATGTAAAGGTAGGCGTCCCAAAACTTTTGGCAATATAGTGTATTTGTCGTTATTTTTTCTTTTTCTTTTTTGGGGGGGGTTGACCACTGTAGTCACAAACTGTTTTAAATATGTCTTTAGTAGCTTTCTGAACTAAATGAAATGAAAGTGCTTACCAAGAAAGTATTAAATTTGATAACCAACACCTCAAATAGTGAGTGTTTTCTATCTTAGTCATCTGTCTGAAAAGAACCAAGTCATTAAACTGTCTCAGAATCTTTTGATTGATAAGAAATGAAACCTCAGTGTTTTCCCAGTGTCTGACGGTTTGTGTTTGTACCTGTTCATGCGGAGTTAATATTTGCCTGGAAGTCTTTCTGTGATGAAACATAAACGACGTGGTGCCAGCCTCTACTGTGTAGAAATCAAAAGGGTTTGGATTGAGGTCATCTTATGTGAGCAGAGTTGCATGAATGGTTTACAGTGGATGGCCGCCAGGAGCTGAACTGAGCGCCGCTCTGTTAGGACCTGTTATGCATTACGGCCCACTGCGGGGTCAGCATCATCATCCGGGCAAGAGCTGTAATTGTCCTGCAAATATATCCTGCAAATGACAGGGGCTGCACTCGCCTCTGAAGAGGCTAAGATGCTCTGAATGGAGTTCATATGGAAAATTCTGGGTAAGAGAGGATGTTCAGTCGACTGGCACTCACAAGCCAAGCGATTAAGCTGATTCCTGCCTGGTCTCTTTATTACTGTTTATCTCTCCTTCCTTTACATCAGCATGAATGGACTTTATTGAGCCCAAGGCTGAGAAAAGAGTCTACTGAGTTGTGGAGTTCGGGGATGCTACCCAAACACGTCAGAGCGTATTCCAGAGATATTTACCACAAGTTTTCTCCCCTCTCAAAAAATACTAGATGTTTTTGGGCCATAAGTCGGTCTTAAAAAGCTTCAAAGTTGTCTCAGACTATAAGCATAAAATCTAATCCACAGCCTATTCCAGGGGTGTCCAATCTTGGGTCAATGTCCTGCAGAGTTTAACGCCAACTTGCCCCAACACACCTGCCTGGAAGTTTCAGTTCCAGTGATCCTGAAGTCTTTGACTAGCTGGCTCAGGTGTGTTTGACTAGGATTAGAGCTAAACTCGATGCCCCTCACCTTTTTTTTAATTTTTTTTATCAAAGACTACCTCACCAAAGACAATGACTAAACAGAACAAGACGTGAAGCCGTGTGTTGAAGTGGTCGTTAATATAGTTATTGTTCTTGGTGTGAACAGGCCTTTTGTCAGATGGCCAGTTCCTGTCTAACGCCAAGTGACCAATCATCTGGCTTTACGCAACTTCTGGGAGTCAGTGGGTGTATCTGTGTCTGTTTAGGAAAGAAAAGTCATGCATGCATACGATTTTTACGAACACCTACTGCTTTTATCTTTATCATTTGTCTAATTACGGGCATCAGATCTTTGAGAGGTACTCATTTTGGTTTAAGGTACTCAGTACTTGTCCAGAAGTATGCTATATGTGAAATGATCAGTATGAAATTAAATTCTGATTTCTACAATTCTGAAGTCTACACTCATTTACGTCTTTACCAGCGTGCTACAGACAGACACAGCTTTTGCCTTCTAGGTTGGCCTCTTCATGTGGTATCAACGTTACCCTCGGTTTCTGGTTTATTTTGTAGCAACCATGGAAACACCAAAGACGCTTTAATATTTACATGTTTTAATAGACAAGGAAACAACTGTTTTGATATATTTATGGACAGAAAACTAATTATTGCTATATAGCTCAACACGTTCAGTCTTATTGTTTAAATCTAATTTTCTTGATTTTTTGCGAGTATCATGCTTCACCATGCCTCAGAGAAAAACACTATTTTGTGAAGTAGCTAACATAGCATAATCAGATGCAGCTTTAATTTTAGTAACAATAATACAGCATTTTCTCCATCATACAATATGTTTTAAAATGAATTGCGTGCCATTTATCAACACAAGCCATCCAGCATTTAATATGATATTCTAAAATCGATCTATCTTACTGCAGTGTGTAACAGTGTCTCACAGCAGCCGCAGAGCGAACGCACAGAGTAGCGTTATAACATAATTTTCAAAACTCTCAAATGTATCTAATATGATAAACAGAGCTGCGTTACTCATGACCGGAATAGCGGAAACGGCGCCGGCAACTGTGGCATAATAAAAGCTCCGCTGCTCTGGGCGTGTGCTGCGCAATCGCTCCAGCATCCTCGTTCAGCTCCACAACACTTGGTCCTGCTCTGCTTCATACTAAAGTAACATTAATAAGTGCATTCACGAACATGACTTCTTCCCGAGTCCTATCCAAATTCTTTTGCACCATCCGTTGAGTTGGAGACCACATGTCCCAAGAATCCACGGTCAAACTTGCCGTCATCAAGCTACACCTTTGTTTTGAATAGGCCTCTAGTGACCTCTAGCGGACAGAATTCTTACATACTGCACCTTTAACTTGCCCCTAAACTGCACAAGAAACAAATCTGTAGTTTGTCTCTTCACTCTCAGAAAAAGAAAAAAAAAAGTGCAACAGCTTGTTGATCCTGGACCAACATTCCAATAAAACAACCAGATTAGATGGACAAGTTTACAGTTTTTGTCAAGTTTAGGCTTGACAACCAGTTAGGTGCTTCTACATTGGTGTTATGCACTTATCATTTGTTATCCCTACAATCAGAGGTAAAAATCTTTTTTTTTTTTTTTTTTTAAATGGAACAGTTTATTGAACATTTAGACAACATATTGTGTGTAATATATATATATATATATATATATATATATATATATATATATATATATATATATATATATATATATATATATATATATATATATATATATATATATATATATATATATATATATATATATAAATGAAAATATTGTGTTTTTTATTTGATACACCAGGCTTATATGATATATCGAGAATATGGAGCTCATGCTAGAGGAGGAAAAAACATACATTTTATTCAGAGGCCCAAACTGAGCAAAAATATGCAATTTGGTACAGATGAAGATATTTATATAACCAAAAATTAAGATGAAATTCTGATTGCTTGTAATGTAAATCAATGAGATCTTTATAACAGTATAGCAGATACTTAAAAATCATATAAATATCAGTCGTCACTCTGTATCTCCCAATAATATTAGTAAGATGTTAATAAATGCTTGGTTTTGTGGTCACAGCTCTTCAAAAAATATAATGCAATGCAATAAAATCATAATTGAGAGTGATGGATCATATTTGATGTTCACAAAATAATGTATGGATAATCAAGTAAATCTAAGCTGCTTCCAGTAAGTGTTCATCCGGAAATATTACCAACAATATAAAAGTTGTTCTTTACTTTAAAAATCAGTAAAGATTTCACAGCAAAAAGACACGTGAACCACAACCTGAAAGAGGACTTTTATATATATATATATATATATATATATATATATATACTAAAAGGCCTTTTACTTGCTAGAAAATTCTAAACTATCCATCAGACGAAAGGATGTTGATCCAAGAACACGTCCTACTGATTTTAACCTCCTAGGGAGGTGTAGTCTAGAAGTTAAAGCTGGGCTGCTAACCAAAAGGATGTAGGTTCAAATCGAGGTGTGATCCATGTATTATGATCATTGTGCCCTTGATCGAGACACTATCATGAGGTTACTCTAGGAGGATGTAAATTGTTGTAAGTTTACTGTAAGTCATGTCGAATCGTGAATGACAAATTAGGAAATTACCTCCTGTTTTTGTTTCAGTGGCCGTGAACCATGCAAGTTTATTTTCATCAGAGGGAGGGAACAGAGCGCACGATGGCATATTTTTAGCATGTCCCTTAATCATTCCTGCTTGACATATACCCACTGATAGTCGGACCTTCTCAGAACAACGCAGGAAGGCCTCCTGTTTCCCTCTGTTCATGTCAGTGTCACCGTGCTTTCTTAGGAGGGTTTTACACATCTATATGCAGCCCTGACACTATTAGCAAACCTGTGATCATACTTATATACTATCACACACGGACCGGCTCATGCACAGAGCTATAAACACTCCTAAAGCACAGCAGGCCTAAAATAGCTCCAGCACACTGAATCAAGAATGACCTTGTCCAGTAGTGTTTGGGTGTGGGACGGCAGAAGTTATGCCATCTCTAGCATGAAGTAGGCTAGTTTTATAAAATTACTTTTTTCGTCTCTCAGACTCAAATGGGAAGTAAATTTACTTTAAAGAAATGAGACATTTTCATGCAAGAAAGGAGATTCTGCATTAAAAAAAACAAAAAAAAAACAAGTTCTAAGCATTACTATTGCTCATACTTAGGGTTTGTGATGAGCTCAAACTCTTAAAGTCTCCCTGTGGTGAAAATCAAGTTTTTAATGTTCTTCATGTGTCCATCTAGTGTTTTTTAACATGCTTTAAGACAAACCATGTGCAAATTCATGAGTCAACACCATTGCTGAGTATTTTCTGTTTAAAACTGCAGTAAAAAAAAAAGTGCGGTTTGACCAATCACGACAATGTGCCGGCGGACTTTAGCATATCATCAACTGACTTCAAGGGAGTCTCAAAAGAAAGCTATCCCGGTATTTTTTTCTGCTGATATGAAAAATCGGGTAGATTTAGCAATATAGTGGGTATATGATGTATATTACGATGTTATGATGAAGTTGAACTATAGCATTTCTCCACTGAAGGTGTTCAAAGCATTTCTAAGGATATAATTGTTAAAAAGCAGCTGTCTGACTTGTGAACATGGTTTGTGTAACATTAGCAACACATTATTAGCTGTTTGATAATGTGGTCAAGCAAAAGGCTAATCATATTACCGTCATGTGTCCGATGTTGTAAAAAGCGATACCATTGTGCAGTGCTTACCTCAGTAAGTTGACCGAGGGGATCTCTGAGCTCGTGCGAGTGAGTGGAGGCAGGTCTAATTATCATATTCATAGATCCGTGTATAATAAATGAGGCAAGGGTGTAGAGTTACATTCAAGCTATATTAAGGATTAAGAATCTTTTTTTTTTTTTTCCATTGGAAAAAAAAACATTTAAATATGTCATTTTGTTGATCAAAGATGAGTTTTAAGGGATAAAATGATTGACTACAGGGGGACTTTAACATTAAAGGTAGGGTTGGCAATTTATTTTATTTTTTTATATAAACACTTTTTGTTATACTGGTTGAAACTAATAGAAATAGAAGTGGTCTAAATATATATATATATATATATATATATATATATATATATATATATATATATATATATATAATTTTTTTTTTTTTTATTATTAATGAATATCTCTTCCATGGACATCTCAGAACCAAAAAACAGTTTGTCCAATCATTGCATTCGGTTCCAATGCAATGATATGATGTCCTACCTGCCTGTCAACATGTATTTGCATGAAGGGTGATATTTAGTGATATTTGTAAATTGTATTTCTAAATGTTTCGTTAGCATGTTGCTAATGTACTGTTAAATGTGGTTAAAGTTACCATTGTTTCTTACTGTATTCACATAGATCAGAGTCATGTTATTTTCTTTTTTAAACACTTGCAGTCTGTATAATTCATAAACACAACTGCATTCTTTATAAATCTCTCCTACAGTGTGTAATGTTAGCTTTAGCCACGGAGCACTATCAAACTCATTCAGAATCAATGTAAACATCCAAATAAATACCATACTTACGCGATTAGACATGCTGCTTGACGAACACTTTGTAAAGATCCATTTTGAGGGTTATATTAGCTGTGTGAACTTTGTTTATGCTGTTAAAGGCAAGCACGAGCTGTGTGGGCGGGGAACATGCGATTTAAAGGGGCCGCAGCCTAAATCAGCTCATATTTAAGGATGCCCCAAAATAGGCAGTTAAAAAAAATTATTTAAAAAAAAAAAATCTATGGGGTATTTTGAGCTGAAACTTCACAGACACATTCAGGGGACACCTTAGACTTATATTACATCTTTTAAAAAGATTTTCTATGGCACCTTTAAAACGAGTGGACTGGACAGAAACGATCATCAAAAATGCTTGCGTTTGCAGCGCACACTTCATATCAGGTAAGGTTAAATAAACTATTGTCTTTTGTTGGTACAGATTATGGTTTGGTTACGTGTCTACAGATTTCCCATGCATGACCACTTAATCAGAAATTGTTGAATAACTTAGCTGATTTCTCACGCTATTTTTTTTAGCGCGTAAGTTAACTAAATTTGTTAGTCGTACAACTAGCATTTAGGTAACTGCTAGCTAACTACCAGAGACTATACATAAAGGAAACTGTTTGTGTGACTCCTTTTCTACAGTTGTCATAAGTGCAGTGGAGGTAATCCTGTCAGATAGTCCATCCATTGAGTGATCATGTACGGGTCAACCAATCTGGTTCCGTCCGTTAAAGTGAACATTTTCAAAATCGGATTTTCTCCAGTCACTGTTGAAATAACAATCTAGCAAAACTTGCTAGCTAGCGTTAGTGAAGTGGTCAAGGGAATCGTTCTGCCTCCACCTAAGCTCCGCCCACAAAAATCATCACAATGTTTACTAACTGAAAAGGGGTCTATTGCTAGCCTCTCTGAAAATGTCTACCCTGCCTTTAAGCATTAAACTTCGTGTGTAACTTTTAACAGTTTTCAATCAAACGTTTGCGGTCAGCATAATTCTTGAGTGAAATGAATTATTTTCATGAACAATGATCTATTAAATTGATCAAAAGTGACAGTAGACATTTTATGTTACAAAAGTTTTCTACTTCAAATAAAAGCACAACTTTTTTCACCACTGATAATAAATGTTTCTTGAGCAGCAAATCAGAATTATTTCTGAAGGATCATGTGACACTGAAGACTGGAGTAATCAAATTACATTTTAAAATATATTCACATAGAAAATGGTTATTTTAAATAGTTTTTACTGTATTTTTGATCAAATAAATGCAGTCTCAGGGAGCATAAGTGACTTTTTTCCAAAAACATTAACCAATCCTACTAACCCCAAACTTTTAAACAGCCGTGTATGCCTTCTCTCAGGTCCAGTGGAAGTTTAAACGCTGTGGTAAGAGTTCCCATGAGCACCTCTTTGAGTCCTCAAGCAGAACCAAACCATGAACCCATCTCAAACTTTTCACATCTCTACATGTCTTTCTCTCTGGCTTGTTTTCAGTCAGCCGGGAGCCAAATTCCCATAACCCCCTGCACACGCACCAGCATGTCACCCTCTTTCATATACGTGCATCAGATAAAATTTCTGGAAAGTCTTTTTTTGGTGCCCTTTGTGGATCCGGTATACATTTTTTTGGGGGGTGTGTGTGCGTTTCAGCCATGACCTCCGCCCACGTGAGTCACGTCCCCTCCATTCTGACGCCGTTCTTCTAATAAGGCAAAAACACATGCGGGTCTCAGCCGTCCCTGACCTTTGCTGCTTTATCCTGTTTCATCATCAACACACCCCCTTCTATGAATTAGTCCTATTTTAGTCAGACTCTTGTTCTGCTTGAAACACATCAGTCCCTTTCATACACTGATGATGCAGGTGCTATTTATACATTGACATTAATGGAAAACTGTTTGAAAAAACTGTAATGGTTGCAGGGGCGGAACTGGAGTTTTATAGATGGGGTGGCCAGTGCTACTTTAGGGGGTCGTGGTCCAAAGACGAAAAAGGAAATTATGTGTAACTCTATCCTGGCATCAAAAAAGCATGAATGAGTCCTATGATTGAGGACTAAATCACATTAAACATATGACACTGTGATGTATTACTAGCACACTTGCTAAATGTGGATTTCTCCAATTTCTTTTATCTGATTAACTGGAGCAAAAGGTCTAACGTTAACTTGACTTTCGTAGTGGTTCAAGAACCCTAAACACAATGGTAAATTTTAAATTTACTTCAAACAGCAGTTCAAACCGATTCCAATTTCAGTATCACAGGAAAAACTACTAGTCTAACTAATATAAAGTTCAAAACATTACTGAAGATAAGTGAACAGTCAGTAATAAAAAGAAAAAAAAAAGTTTTTCAGGCAAGTCTAACAGCAGTATTCAGGTACAGAAATGTGATAATCACCTGTAAAATACCACTCCAATCTTCACTGTATAAATTAAATATAGATTAATCCTTATTAAGGCTACAAAAGTGAATCAGTCAAGAGCAGTGAGAGAATTTCTCTTCATCTTTTGTTCTTTGATTACCTTTAATGACACATACAAAAGCAAGTATATTAGGCTGCTGTCACTTTAAGACCGAATGCACAGATCCAATTTTGACACGCAACTGATTTCTGTCTCAGCTGTTTACTTTCAGTTAATACATTACCGACTGTGTTTACTTATGTATATTTTTTCGTTCAAGCGCAAAAAGACACAAAAAGGAAATCAATTCAGTTTCCGCACTCTCTCTATGGTGCACAACAGACACATTACATTCTCAAGTTTAAGGTGACAGTCTTAAACAGTGAATCTAAGCACCATACAGGCAAAAAGTTCACTTCAAGAATGGAAAAAGTGGTATCAATGTGTTTTACTGTAAAAACAGTGCAAACGGAAAGAGAAAAGGACAATATATATTATTATATCTCTCTATAAGCATAGACTTTATTCAACCCACAGAAAGACAAATATTGCAATCCAGCCTTGGGTGACGTCATTTTGTAGCTACATTAATGATTTGGGACAAACAGCTAATGTAATTTCATGGCGTTCTGTTGCACGGCAGGATTTTGAACAGCTCTGCGTTTGTTGTACAGTGAGCGACCTCCTTTATTCTTTATCTTCTGTATGCAACTAACATTATTATTTTCCTAATATCCCACATTAGCAATGTACCAAGTTGCCGTACATCAAAATAAATGCTTGTTTCAACAAGAGGTGAAATGGAAGTTCATGACATGGCGTAAACACCACAATGATTCTGAACTGTAAAAAGCCTTCATGTGCTTGTAGAACTTGTAATTACAATGTGTAAACTCGTAATTTTCTGAGAGCTATGAGCCTATGACCTGTACCACGTGGCTGCTGTACCACCTGACCGCTGTACCACTGCTGACTACTGCAGATTTAAGGTGTGGTCAACATGAAGCGGCGCTGTATGGAAACTTGTTTGAATAAAAATAAATAAAAAATAAAGAAGGTAATTGCAACTTTTTATCTCCCAATTCAGACTTTTTTTATCACAATTGTGAGTTTACAATTACGAATTGCTCTCGCTGTACTTGTTGTCATACATCGATCGGTCTGCACAGGGATACGGAAGCTTGTTTCCGCCACGGAATAAAACAGTTTAAAAGATAATTGCGACTTCTCACTATTCTGAGTTTCAGATAAACTTGCAATTCTGACTTTTTTTTCCTCACAATTCTGACTTTTTTTCCCTCTCAATTGCGAATTTATATTGCGCAGTTCTGACTTTATAACATGCAAATTGCGAGTTTATATCTCGCCATTTGGTCTTTGTAACTCACAACAGAGAAAAAAAATAAGTTACAAGGGAAAAAATTTAGAATCGCAAGTTTATATTCTGCAAATGTGAGAAAAAAAAAAAAAGAATTGCAAGATGTAAATTCGCAATTATGAGAAAAAAAAAACTCAATAGTGAAAAGTCGCAATTATCTTTTAAACATTTTATTCAGTGGTGGAAACAAGCTTCCATAGCCCTGTACAGACCAATTGTATGACGAGGGCAATTCGAAAGCATATAGAACTTTATTAAAGATAATTACGACATGGCGTGAACGCAGCATTAGTAGCAAATTAAATTTTGGGGTGGCGCCCGGGGTGGCCAATCAGATGAAGACTATTAATGGTGTTTTATTTAACCTTAGCAAGCTAGCAATGATCCAGAATACCCTAGTAACACCTTAGCAACAAACATACCGTAGCATCATAGCAGTGGTTTCTGCATGGACAAACATTGCTTTCTTCCAAAAATTTTCAAATTCTAATTCTAACAATATAATGCTTAGCCATTTGTCAGTTTATGCAAAAATAACTCGAATTTTTTGTGAATTAAAATTAAACAGGGTTTTTTTTTTTTTTTTTTTTTTTTTTTTTAAAGTCAAGGTCCCGGAAGAATGATGATCCTGAAATTAAACTGGCATTTACATTAAAGATTATTATTAATTACATTTTTCAAAATGATTTTTTACAATAAATATTAGGTCAAGGCATTCTTTCTTTGAAGTTTTCCACAAATCTCAGATCCCAGTTTAAAAATCCCTGATTTATGTACTTCCATATGCATTTATGAATGACTGATTCCTTATTTAATTAAAATGTCCAACACAACATAAATCTTAATTACTATGTACGCTGACAAAGAAACAGAGAGACTGAATATTAAAAGTAATTTATTATCTTATTATAAATAATAATAAAAAAAAAACCTTGCAGGCTCAGAGATCCACTGGTGAAACGAATGTGTTCGTCTCTGATGAACCCAATAGAATCTTCCAGCATCTGGTCTGTTAGACAGCAGGGCTGTGGTTGTGTTGTATCTCTTGCTCACATTTAAAGCTCCTCCTGACTGCTGCGTCTCTGTCCGAGCTCAGTCAGTGACCTCATCACATCCTCCAGTGATTTCTGCCCGAGCTGCTTCCCTCCTCTCGTCCTCACGCTAACAGTCCTGCTATCACGCTCTTTCTCCCCGACCACTGCATGACAAACAGAGGAAGGTTTGGTTTATCTGACCTTTTCTTAATAGGTCCCAGAACACTCATTCTTTAAACATGTGCTTTCTGGATGGGAACGATTAAACCATTAAAACACTTAAAGCTGAAGCGTGTAATTTCTGCACTACATAGAACTGGAGAAAAATTTCTGTCAGTTTCAGTCAGTCTTAAAATTCAGCAGAATTTTAATTTGTCTAATTGTTGATGAAGTTTGCATCATTATTTTCCTGTTTATTACCGTGAAGCTGCTTTGAAACAATCTGTGTTGTATAAAGCGCTATAGAAATAAAGGTGACTTGACTTAAAATATGGCAACATCCCAGAATGAATCCTTACCGAATATATAATTGTACTGCGCGAGCTGCGCGGAGCGGATTTTCTTATTTAAGGTGTTTCCACGATCATCATCAATATCAGCCATGAATCCAGCTTCCCTCAGTCTGCAGACCACCTTAAACCCAGAGTACAATGCATCAAAACCTGTAACTATTAATAAAATGTTTATATGTAAATTAAGTTTGTCCAGAGAGCCGTTTCTTCTGACCTCTTGCCCATATGTCTCACTGTCACCCCCTACAGGCACAACCATCACCTGTGCTGGAGACAGCCAGAAAGGCCTGAGAAAGAAAAAAAAAATTAGAACTTTTCCAATTCCAAACATTGTTGAACTTGCACACAAACACACCCACCATTTCCCTCCAAAGTTTTCAGCCAGGATAGCGATCATCCTCTCCAAGGACCCCAGCACTGCCCGGTGTATCATGATAGGCCTGTACATCTGTCCATCAGCCCTGAGACACACAGAAATCACATGACATTAGCTTACAGACACTGATAGAATCATCACCTTGTTCTCCCATATTATAAGCATTGTGACATTCAGACAGTACAGTATTGTACCGCCTTTGATTTACCATATTTTTCAGAATATAAGCGCCATTTTTTATCTGAAACTTAAATTCCAATGCGACTTATAATGCAATTAATGTGAAGCACACAAAACAGGCACAAAGCACACACATTTGGATTCATGCTGATTGAGAGTGGTTTGTGAGCACAAAATACTTGAAAGAAAAGTTAACAAAATAAAACATTAAAAAAGAAACCGTTATATTTTTTTTCAAGGTCTCAGTTACAGGTGTAATACATTTAAGTACTGAGTAATATTAATTAACAAATGTACTTAATATATTAATTATTAACGTACTTACTATAAGGCTAGGGTTTGGTTTAGGGTTAGTTGCTTATAGTTAGTTTATAGTTAGTTGCTATAGTAACTACATGTGTAACAAGGAAACTGAGTTATCTAACAAACTTATTTTACCTAGTTGCCAAAGCAAACATTTCTCATTTTCATTTAGTTTAGCTTGATGCAATAAAACAGCAAACTAAAACTGAAATAAAAATGAGTTAAAACTATACAGAAATTAAAAAAAAAAACTAATTAATTACTCACCCTCACCCAAAAATGAAAATTTTGTCATTAGTGTCGTTCCACACCTGTAAGACCTTCGTTCATCTTCAGAACATAAATTAAGATATTTTTGATAAAATCTGATGGCTCAGTGAGGCCTGCATTGACAGCAAGATAATTAACACTTTCAGATGTCCAGAAAGCTACTAAAGACATATTAAAAACAGTTCATGTGACTACAGTGGTTCAACCTTAATGTTATAAAGCAACTAGAATACTTTTTGTGCACCAAAATAAGTAAATAACTACTTTATTCAACAATATCTAGTGATGGGCAATTTCGAAACACTTCTTCATGAAGCTTTACAAATTTTTTTGTTTTGAATCAGTGGTTCGATTTCATCCAAAATATCTTAATTTGTGTTCCAAATATGAACAAAGGTCATACAGGTGTGAAACGGTACTAATGAAAAAAATTTCATTTTTGGGTGAACTAACCCTTTAAAAACAGACTTAATTTTCTTAAAGGAAAAAACAATTTCACATTTCACTTTATATTCTATTGCAATTTGGGGTAAAAATCAACCTAAACCTTGTTTCTGACAAACACAACTATATGTGACCGTATCTGTCAGGAGAGATCTTACCCAACGTACTGCAGGTTAAATCTGATGGGCAGCTGGAAGTCCAGCTGAATTGTGGCACACTGGTGCTGTCGGCCTAAGGCATCCCGTATCTGGATGTCGATCTGAACAGATTGTAAAAGAACAAAATGAAACACCAAACATCTCTTTAGCCATCTAACATAGAATGAGCTATTGCGCTACAAGCTTCACTGCTCAGAAAAGCTCTGCAGAAACTAAACGTGACTGATGAAGCCAACAACATTTCTATATAAGAGAAATTAGTACAAAAAAACACATTTATAATGTTACAAAAGATTTGTATTTCAAATAAATGCTCTTCTATTGAACTTTCTATTCATCAATGAATCCTGAAAAAAATGAATCAGTTTCCACAAAAAATATGAAGCAGTTTTCAACATTGATAATAATCAGAAATGTTTCTTGAGCAGCAAATCAGCATATTAGAAATATTTCAGAAGGATCATGTGACACTGAAGACTGGAGTAATGATGCTGAAATTTCAGCTTTGATCACAGGAATAAATTACATTTTAGTATACATTCACATAGAAAACAGTTATTTTAAATTGTAATATTTCACAATATTACTGTTTTTACTGTATTTTATCAAATAAATACAGCCTTGCTGAGCAAAAAAGACCTCAAAAACAAAATTTTGGGGTCAGTAAGATATTTTTTGTGTATATGGGTAACTGGTGCATAATGTGTCAATAGACTTATCAACATCAGGGTAAAAAAAAAAAAAAAAAAAAAATGTATGAGGGGAAAGTGACTATGTCTAAGTTTTTCACCATTTTGCTTCACTAGTTCATTTTGTTCTTCATGCAGTGTCCAGCACAGTGTCTCTCTTTCTGCCAGCCTCACCTTGGGTCCATAAAATGCCCCGTCTCCGGGGTTTAACTCCCAGTGCTCCTCAAACTGCTTCAGACTGCTCTCCAACTGCTGCTCCAGGACAAAAACAAGAGAGAGACATTTCAGAGGAAAATCTGGAATGTGTCAGTGTACAAGTTTGGCCCTGGAAGCACTAATAAAAGAATCTTCTGTAAACATCTAATTCAATAATCCCAAAACATGCAGAGCTGAAAACAGCATTAGTTTGAGGGAGAGAGCGCTACAGGAGATATTACAGTTTCCTTGTTTAGCTTCCCTAAAATCAGACAATGCTGCCTGGAAACCACATCCATCCTTATAAAGCAAAGGCTTTGTGGAGTGAGCAGCCTTATGTACTGCATACTCCGCTCTGATTGGATCACCGATTCTCTTGACACATTGGCAGTATGTTTCCCTCCCCTGACTCCCATTCCACACTGTGACCCTGATCATCATTAATGAATCCCTGACACGTTACCCGTCTGTTTGGGCCTGCCCTACACTTACTCCGCGTGTTTCCTATATTGTCTCACCGCATATGTTGGTACATGTACAGACAGGATTTTATAATCCTGACACCAAATGCAGGAACACAAACAGCCTCCGTCACGCACCAGTGTTGTGAACTGAAACTACTAAAAACTGTTCAGCAATTGAAATAAAGTTGAAATGAAATTCAAATATCAGGTTCTTTTAAATTAGAATCACTGCCTTTGCTACTAACTGATATGATATGACTAAATATGATTAAGTTGAAGTACTAAAATTACAAAAATGGAAAAAAAAAAAAAAAAAAAAAAAAAATATATATATATATATATATATATATATATATATATATATATATATATATATATATATATATATATATAAATAAATAAAAGATGAAAGCACATAAAACTATTTAAACTTAAAATGAAAAGTAAAATCTAAAGTATTATTATTTTTTTTTAAATAAAATGAAAACATTAGATTACTTTAAATTAGAAATGTTGCCTTGGCAACTAAAAGAAAAATGTAAAAAAAAGTAGAAGTGCTAAAATTACTAAAACTGAAGAAATAAAATACCACAAAATAGAATATATTATATATAAAAGTAAATAAAAATAACAAAAGCACATAACAAAATCACTAAAACTTAAAAGTAAATATAATGTTAAAATAAAATAAAACATTTTAAATTAGAAATGCTACCTTGACAACTAACAGAAATTGCAAAAAATTACAAAAGCTAAAATACAATTATAAATTAATGCTAAACAGATTTTTTTTTTTTAAATAAAATGGAATAAGCTCATAAAAATTACTAAAACTTAAAATGAAAAGTGAAAATAATGTTGAAATAAAATTAAAATATTAGATTATTTTAAATTAGACATGTTGCCTTGGCAACTAACAGAAATAAATATGATTAAGCTGAAGTACTAATATTACTAAAACTGAAATAAAAATAAATTACCGCTAAACAGAAATATGTAAAAAACCTAATAAAAATGACAAATGCACATAACAAAATGACTAAAACTTAAATTAAAAGTAAATATAATGTTGAAATAAAATTAAATATAAATATTAGATTATTTTAAATTAGAAATGTTGCCTTTGTTTCAGCAAGTTTAGTACTTCAACATTTTATGTTAGTTACAAATAAAAATAAATTAATGCTAAATTATATAAAAAAATATCAAAAGAACATCAAAATAAATAACATTTAAAATGAAAAGTAAAAATAATGTAATGTAAATATAAATAAAATAATAATGTAATAATGTAAAATAAATAAAATAGTTTCCTTGGCAACTAACAGAAATAAATAAGATTAAGTGCAACTACTAATATTACTAAAACTGCAATAAACACTAAACAGAAATATATAAAAAAACATAAAAATGAAAAAAAAAAGAACAAAATGACTAAAACTTAAAAGTAAATATAATGTTGATATAAAATGAAATATAAATATTACATTAGATTATTTTAAATTGAACATGTTGCCTTGGTAACAGAAATAAAAAAAGGTGAAGTACTAAAACAAATAATAAATTAATGCTAAATAGAGATAACTTAAAATGAAGAGTGAACATAAAAAGCTAATTCGAAATATGAAAAAGTACAATAATAGTATGTAAATAATATTAAATTAAGACTGTCACGCACTGTGGTGGGTGATCGACAGGTGAGGGAGTGATTGACAGGCGTACCTGTTCAGCACAGTCCCAGAGGGCGGGCTCTCCCAGACAAGGCGTGGGTCGTGTGGAGAGTAGACAGTGAAAGGAGAAACCGAAGACACGATATACGCTCCTCACAAAGTCTAAACATGCCGTGATCTCCCCCTCCAGCTGAAGAGAGACAAGAGAAGCAGCAGCGAATAAACAAATGAAGGGCGTGTATGAGAGACAGTATAAACACTCACATTATAAACGATAAATCATACGTCAGTCCAAACACAAACGAGCAAGATGCATTCCTGAACACAGAAGACCAAAGCAAGAGCTGCACAAACATTCTGACAGAAAAACACTGCTATATGACGAATCAGGTGCTTTTGTTTGGCTTCCTCAAGGGAGAGAAAATTAACTTGCTTTACTTTCAGAAATACAGATAGAAAACAAGGAAGTAAAGTCGAGTAAATAGGGTCAAAATGAAGGTTTTGTTAATGGCATAAGATGACACAGCTGTCACTGAGTGTTTATTTAGAAGACCATTTATATCAGGTCACACTGGCAATCATTTTGCGATTTGAAGCATTCATTATGCTGATATTACTAAAAAAGCATCATGCTGTAATTAAGTTTAGCTAAGTAGAACAACTCCAACCGTAAGGAGGCCAATTATAGACCTTAATCTGGGTAATGCCACATTTCATTTCTGACAGGAATGAAAACGCAGCTGCATAATTACAGTACTTTCAATGGGTTGTACTGTCGTTTGACAACACACCGATTGTTCACATGATGATAGAAAAAAAGAAGAAAAAAAAAAAAATTCACTAGACAAAAACTCCATGAAACAGTTTTACAAGATGAAAATGACGTGATCTAGGACCTTCATACAGTGTGTGCCTCTGTAATCTATTCCTCACAGTCTTGATTTCATCAGAGTTAAATTCAATAGGGCAGTGATTCTCAAAGTGTGGTACATGTACCACTAGTGGTACGCAGGCTCCTACTAGTGGTAAGCAGAGGAATCGCTGAATTAAATATGAATTGGCTGTGATGGGAAGAGGTGGAGGTGGATAAATTATGAAAAGTTCAACGAAATTGCTATCATGGCTTCAATCTGGTAAGAGAAGTGTGGATCGGGAGGAGAAAGTGTCAAGCACAAGAACTGAAGAGGACAAAAGTGAACTGAGCACAGGTAGGTGGAGCCAGGGGTGGCCGTGGCCACGCAGAACTGTCTCTTTAAGACCACAAAAAACGGGAGACTTTTCAGACGTGAACGGCAAACATTAGCTTACGTCAATGTTTCTCAACTGGTGGGTTGCAAGACCGCGCACTTTTCAATCACACACAAATAAGTGTATGTAAGCGCAGTGTTGATGTTCAAACTGTGCATTTTCTAGGGCTGGGCGATATACCGAAGCCACGCAGTATCGCGTTCAATATCGACGGCGATTCATATTGAACGTGATATTGCGTGGCTTGTCAGTGAACTACGGCTCTGTCTATTAAATGCCGCTCCATTTAAAAGCAGGTGATGGCGATTTAGCGGTAATCAGGGATCCGGCTTTACTGACGAAATACGCGTGACAAAAGCATTCGATATATCGCCCAGCCCTAGCATTTACAGTGTTTAACAATAATGAATATACTTATTTGGAATAAACTGCCTCGTTTTTTAACTTTAGCTGAATAGTTAGGCCTACTACACTACTGTATTTAAATGTTGGTCATTATGGTGGTACTTTGAGAGAGAAATATTTTCTGAGGTGGTACTTGGTGTAAAAAGTTTGAGAACCACTGCAATAGGGGCTTTCGCACCAGGGGCCAGTTGAACCAGCTGTGCGCAAGTTACAACGTAGACTAGTTTTGACGTAAATGGGCACTAAGTTACAACTTACGCACTACTAAATATTTTTGTGTTGCACCATTAAACTTAGTTGAAGCGTAACTCTACGTATACACTAAATATTTACGGAAGCCTCCTAACGGTTGGAATAAAATAGCAGACTGACTGAACTGCATCCATAAGCTCTTGTTTTACCTGACAGACTTCATTCTTTACACATATATGATGCTGCTGACATTTACACTCTTAAATTTTAAGAGAGAGAACATCATGTGAAAAGATTACTTTGTTAGACACTCTTCAACACGAACCCGTTAAACAGCGCACCGCTGTGTGCATCGGTCCTATCACTCCGTGTTGTGCATGTCAAATAAAATCAATCATAATCAATAAATGTAATTTCTTATGTTTTTGTTGTTGTTTCAGTATTTATTTATTGATCCTTATTAATTTAGTTTCAAATACAGTTTCTGAATGTTATTTACATATAAAAACATTTATGATTAAGTAGTAGGCTATTATATTTAATGGGAACTTATTTTTACTGTTTGCTACGTGAGGCAAAATAAGTCCGAATGAAGGATAAACTGAAATTCACGGAATTTCAACAACTTCTGCTCCTGTATTTGAAGGATAACTGAAGGTAAACGTCATATTATGCGACTACGCATTACTTTACGGAGACCTTACGAGCTACTAGCTACGTTCTGCCTTAAGAACAAATGGTGCAACCGAATAAAGTACAGAGTTAGTTACAAACTAGCTAGTAGTTACTAAGCCACTAGTGTGGACTTTACGTTTCAATTTAAGAAAGAACTTACGAACGGCTGGTGCAACCCTACCCAGATACTTATATGAACTAGCCACCTGGGCGGTCCCTCGAGAATAGGGTTGGACGATGCTGACAATCACAATGTTGAGCCGGCATCGTAATCCCCACCCACAAAAAAAAACACATCTTTATTAAAATCACACTATATCGCCCAGTGCATTCTTTCAATTTCCGTGCAGTTACTTCAAACATTTTTTTCTGATTAGGTAATAATAACATAATGAAGTTGTTCTCGATCACATTAGAAATGACATTTAAAACATTTTCTTATAACAAAAATTACTCTGAATGTTTAAATACAATAATACAATACACAAAAATATATAAAGTAAAACTTTCAAACAGATTAAAATGCTAAAGAATTAGGCTATAAAGAACAACAGGAAACACTTTACAATAAGGTCTCATTATTTAATGCATTAACTAAAGATTGAGCAACAGCTACATTTGTTACAGAAAGTATTATTTTTTGTTAATGTTAGTTAAGAAATACAACTGATCATTGTTAGTTTTATCTCAGGTCCTTTAAGTAAGTTCTTTTGATTTTAGTAATGTTATTAAACAGTAACTAAGAAATTAACATTAACTAAGAATAATTTATGCCATTTTTCATTGTCAGTTTGGTAACAATGAATTAGCATGTTAACTAGTGAAGCCGCATGTCTCAAAGTTTTACTGAACAATAACAAATAATCAGAACATTTCTAATCATTAGGGCATATTGTAGTCCAGATTAAAATATAAAAATGTTTAAGTTTGAAAATAAATAGCCTATTAAATCTTTAAGTATTTGCTGCTGTGATGAACAACATTGAGTTTACAAAAACAAATTAATGGCATTTTTTTGAAGCATTTTAAAAACTTCACTAGTGCAGTTGGTTTGTTTCCGGGGATTCCGGGGTAGCCGCTGCATTGGGCTTGTTTACATCCGAGCGTGTGTCCCTTTGACGCAGAATACAGCGGTGTTGTGCATTTTATACAATTTGATGGGGAAAGCATTCTTAAAATGCATTATAAAAATGATAATAATTGGTAATAAATTATTATTAATTACAGTATTTTGAATTGCCCACAGTAATATCGTGCCTATTCATTATCGTGATATATCACATTACCGAATATGGGCACAAGTCTAGCGCAGAGTAATTAATTCCAATGAATTAATGCCTCCTTCACGTGCTATCAGAAATTTGATCATTCCCACTTCTGAAATCATGATTAAGTTTCAAAATGGTAGGGCGTTCATGTGCAATATTTACCCAGGAAACTCATATTTACGATAATTGCGAGAGCACATGAAGACAGACACTGTAATGCACACACTGTAATGCGAGTGTTGTACATTTCTTTGTTGTTTGGATAACCGTTCTGCACACAATATCCACATTTCCAGATAGCAGAGCTTGATGTAATTGTAAAAAGATTGTAAAAACGTTTTCTCCTGAAGATTTATGAAATATAAAATATGTAAACAAATAAATGATGTTGGCATGGTAGCACTTTTTTCACAACAGCATCTATCCAAAAAGGTATTTGTAATAATGGCAGAGGACTAATTAAGTTGCACTGGTTAGTGTCTATAGCTGATAATAAATATAATATATATACGATAGCATATCAGAGCAACATGAAGAGCCAACAATGTAGGCTAGCATTAGCTACATCAGTAGCTGCATCATACTTTTTAGTGTGGAGTACCCCCTGAAGGGATCACCATCCTTCCGCGTACCCCCTCTCTTCCACTTCGACTGCAGTCACACCTTCACTTACGCTTGCTCTATTTCTGTAAATCCATTTTTATGAATGAATGATGACTTACTAGCCGTTGCTCTGGTCTTAAACAGCCGCTAGCGGCACTTGCTGGTTAAGAAGACTAACAGCAGATGGAGATCATGCATTGGCACTCTACTGGTTTTCCTTCAGTTCCCGTATGTGAAATGTTGAATTTTCTGTCGAATTTGAACCACTGAATTTGTGGAAGCAAATTTGTAAAGCGAAATAAAATGCACTGAAAATTGCTAGTTGAATTTTATAGGTTGTATTTTTAAACATAATGAATATTTTGGAAGTGAAACCTGAAAGGTGAATATAAATTATTGAATTTTTAATAATGAAAATGTGTGTGAAATATTTTTAATTGAAATATTCACAGCTTAAATATACAACCATGTTGAATTTCAGACCATAAAAATGCAAGCCTTAAAAATACAATGCATCTAAATGCAAGCACAGCTAATGTAATGCATTTTTTTTTTTTTTTTCAGTTAGTGCAATTCAACAAGCTTTTTATTTCAAAAACATTTTGCATTAATTTACTTCCATATTATAGGGGAACTCCCCCCATTTTTCAAAATGAAATTCAAGCCCTGAATTAATGTCTGTAAAAATCCTGATTGAAGCATCCCTATAAATACAGTAGTCAACATTTGAAGTGGATCAAAAAAAGTTCAAAGTTGTACTAAGAAGAAGGTTTTAGGACAACTGTGATGAAAGGTTTTGATCCACTTTAAATGTTGACTACTGTAATTATACATGATAAAAAGGTGGCTTCAAATACATCGGGTATTAGTGATCGGTATCAGCAGAAGTGATCTGCTAAACCATGCGAGCACACAACTACGAAATAAATGTCCAGTAATTTGCAAAAACTGGTAAGACATTAAGCCTTGCGATGTGCACATGAATAGTGTACTGCCACCTCTTGTGCTATTGTGCAGTCCACTGCTGAATCTGCTTGTCAGATGCTTCTGTGTGCTCTAAAAGTCTTCTACAGGCATGAAGCTACATTTTCTAAAAAACAAAACTCCTTAAAATATAATGAACAAACATATAATGTAATCAAAACAATGGGGAGACACACCTCCTCTTATAAACGTTACTACGGCCCAGTCTGGTACCCTTTTACTGTGCCACCACTTGTTTGATATTATTAGTGCTTTTGCAACAATAACTAAAACACTTTGTAACTGTACCTGTTCAGGTGTGCAGAAGATGTGTGCGTCGTCCTGGCAGAAGCGTCGGACTCTGGTTAAACCCCCCAGCGCCCCAGAGTGTTCATTACGGTGAAGAGCTCCAAAATCTGCCCAGCGGATGGGAAGCTCACGCCATGAACGCACCCTCTGCTCATACATCACACTGCACGGAGGACACAGTTACTGGACTGAACGGGTGGAGGATTCTTGATTCAATTCATGAGGAAATAATGCAACATCTTTCTTATGATTTTTTTTGTTTTTAAAAAAAGTCTCTTCTGCTCACCAAGGCTGCATTTATTTGATCAAAAACGTTATCATTACAGTAAAAAGAGCATCATTACTCCAGTCTTCCATGTCACATGATCCTTCAGAAGCCATTCTAAGAACAGGATTTATTTGAAAGAGTAATCTTTTGTAACATTATAAATGTCTTTACTGTCACTTTTGATCAATTTAATGTATCCTTGCTGAATTAAAATGTTCATTTCTTAAAAACAACTTTTGACTGGTAGTGTATGAATAAACTGAATGAGTAAAAACCTATTCATACCTTGTTCAAAAACATGCACGCTTTAGAAATTTTTAATTGCTTGAATGTTTTTTCAATTAATTATGAAAATGTGTCAATGGTATGAATAGTTTAGGTGCCAAAAACTAAAGTGTCAGACTTGACTCACCAGTGAGCAGGGCAGTTCATGGGTTTGAGAGCGAAGGTGTGCGGCTCACAGGTCACTGTGAACATGTTCTCACTGTAATGCTCCCAGTGACCTGATCGCTCCCACAGAGACGTGCTGTACAGGGTTGGAGTCACAACCTCACTGAAGCCCCGCCTCCTGTATTCACTCTGACAGGAAGAGGGAAATTGTTACATTAGCATTACAAATGTCATGAGCACAGTTCAAATTTTGTTTTTGTGGCCTTGAAGGACTCAGCAAAGGAGGTGATAAAAGAAGTAAATATCTAATTAAAAAAACTCAAATCTTTGTAATAATATGCATCTATATGTATGCAGAAGTTTGAAATCAAAGGTTGTTAATCCTGTAAATCCTGACAGATGAAATAGTCAGAATGGAAGTTTATTGAACTTTTAGACAAAATATAAGGTTCATGTTTCATACATCAGGCCTGTATGGCTGATAAGAGGACGATATACAGTGGGTACGGAAAGTATTCAGACCCCCTTAAATTTCTCACTCTTTTTTATATTGCAGCCATTTGCTAAAATCATTTAAGTTCATTTTTTCCTCATTAATGTACACACAGCACCCCATATTGACAGAAAAACACAGAATTGTTGACATTTTTGCAGATTTATTAAAAAAGAAAAACTGAAATATCAGATGGTCCTAAGTATTCAGACCCTTTGCTGTGACACTCATATATTTAACTCAGGTGCTGTCCATTTCTTCTGATCATCCTTGAGATGGTTCTACACCTTCATTTGAGTCCAGCTGTGTTTGATTATACTGATTGGACTTGATTAGGAAAGCCACACACCTGTCTATATAAGACCTTATAGCTCACAGTGCATGTCAGAGCAAATGAGAATCATGAGGTCAAAGGAACTGCCTGAAGAGCTCAGAGACAGAATTGTGGCAAGGCACAGATCTGGCCATGGTTACAAAAAAACTTCTGCTGCACTTAAGGTTCCTAAGAGCACAGTGACCTCCATAATCCTTAAATGGAAGATGTTTGGGATGACCAGAACCCTTCCTAGAGCTGGCCGTCCGGCCAAACTGAGCTATCGGGGGAGAAGAGCCTTGGTGAAAGAGGTAAAGAAGAACCCAAAGATCACTGTCGCTGAGCTCCAGAGATGCAGTCGGGAGATGGGAGAAAGTTGTAGAAAGTCAACCATCACTGCAGCCTTTCACCAGTCGGGGCTTTATGGCAGAGTGGCCTGACGGAAGCCTCTCCTCAGTGCAAGACACATGAAAAAAACACCTGAAGGACTCCAAGATGGTGAGAAATAAGATTCTCTGGTCTGATGAGAATAAGATAGAACTTTTTGGCCTTAATTCGAAGTGGTATGTGTGGAGAAAACCAGGCACTGCTCATCACCTGTCCAATACAGTCCCAACAGTGAAGCATGGTGGTGGCAGCATCATGCTGTGGGGGTGTTTTTCAGCTGCAGGGCCAGGACGACTGGTTGCAATCGAGGGAAAGATGAATGCGGCCAAGTACAGGGATATCCTGGACGAAAACCTTCTCCAGAGTGCTCAGGACCTCAGACTGGGCCGAAGGTTTACCTTCCAACAAGACAATGACCCTAAGCACACAGCTAAAATAACGAAGGAGTGGCTTCACAACAACTCTGTGACTGTTCTTGAATGGCCCAGCCAGAGCCCTGACTTAAACCCAATTGAGCATCTCTGGAGAGACCTAAAAATGGCTGACCATCAACGTTTACCATCCAACCTGACAGAACTGGAGAGGATCTGCAAAGAGGAATGGCAGAGGATCCCAAAATCCAGGTGTGAAAAACTTTGCATCTTTCCCAAAAAGACTCATGGCTGTATTAGATCAAAAGGGTGCTTCTACTAAATACTGAGCAAAGGGTCTGAATACTTAGGACCATGTGACATTTCAGTTTTTCTTTTTTAATAAATCTGCAAAAATGTCAACAATTCTGTGTTTTTCTGTCAATATGGGGTGCTGTGTGTACATTAATGAGGAAAAAAATGAACTTAAATGATTTTAGCAAATGGCTGCAATTTAACAAAGAGTGAAAAATTTAAGGGGGTCTGAATACTTTCCGTACCCACTGTAGCAAGGATATGGAGCTCATACTCAAGGAGGAAATAAAACACCTCAATTTTATTCAGAGACCCAAACTGAGCAAATATATGAAATGTGTTGCAGACACTGATACATATATGGCCAAAAAGTTGAAATTCTGATATCTTGTAATGTAAATCAATCTTTATAACTGTATAGCAGATACTTACATAAAATCATATGAATATCAGTTTTCACTCTTAGTAACATATTTAAATGCTTAGTTTTATGATCAAAGCTCTGTAGTTGTAAAAAATATAAAGCAATGCAATACAATGATGACTGAGAGATCAGAAACTTTCCTTAATCCTAAAATATGATGGATCATATTTGACACTTACATTTCAGCATAATTTTTCAAAAAAATGATATATGGATAATCAAGTAATCAAGTTTTCATTTTGAATTATTATATAAAGTTATTCATATTCTTGTTTATCTTAGAAAAATCAGTAAAAATTTCACAGAAAAAAAAGACACATGAACCACAAGCTGAACGTGGACATTTTTACAATTATACTAAAGGGCCTTTTACTTGCTAAAAAAAAAAAAAAAAAAAAGTATAAACTACAATCAATCGACAGAAGGCATGTAGTAGATTGTGTGCAACAGGTTTTTCAGCAAAGCTTTGACAGTGGTAATCATTTAGTGGCCTTAGAAATTTGTGTATCAAATATATCAAATACTGTATCTTTATAGGGTTAGGATTATGAAAAACAATTTAAGCCAAGCGTGTCCAACTTTTAAGTGGTGCAGTGTGTCTTTTGCCACAGTGTAGTGTATAATGACCTAAACTTATGCTCACTTCAGCTGCCCTACAGTGAATCCTAGTAGCACATCCACTTAATAATGTACACTGTATGTGTGCTTCTCTTTCAGAGTATGTGTGATTCTCTTACAGAGTAATGCAGCATGATATACTATTGCTGAATGTTGCAAGCATATGCAGAGTGCAAGGGTGAAAGTGTGCTGACGTGGAATGAGGTTGTACCTTTATAAAGTCAGTGAGCGTATTGTATATATGAGCTCCTTTAGGCATGAAGAAACAGCTGCCTGGACTGACGTCATGAAAAAAGAACAACTCCTGCGCCTGTGAAGTCAAACATAGAACAACATCAGCGCCAGCTGGAAACATATAACAAATAAACAAAACATGGCTGATATTACGCTCATCTCGCGCTTTTTCTGACACCTAGCGACATGAACAAAGAGCCATGCAAAATCAAAGGCTTTCAGTTACTGCTCTACTAGTAGCCATGGTTTGGCATTTCAACAATCCCCAAAAAATACAGATTCAACAATTAATACATACACAAAATCTCAAGATAAAAACACACTTGTTTATTAGGGCTAGGCATTGACACAAATTTATCAATTTGATTTGCAAGCTTGCAAATTCATTTGGATATATATATTGGGTACAGTACATGTTAATTTTTCTAAAGGAAAAAAAAAGGTCTCAATTAATACGGTAAACTATAGAGTGAACCCTGTCAGTTGGTACATTATTATAATGTTGAAAGTTAAAATAACTGATTTGTATACAAAAATTTAAAATGCACACAAGGCAGTTTTTATAATAATACTGTTATAATAATAACAACTTTTCAATGACATAATTATGTTTCTTCAATTTTTTTTTTTTTTTTTTTTGAACATACTAAAATTTAAGCAGTGTCAGTCATAAAAGCCTGTTTTAATGACTGTTTTTTTCAAACATTAAATATTGAAAAAAAGACTAAGAAAAATATAATGAATATGTAATATAGAGCATACAGTCACACCAAAAATTATTCAGACATTTCTGATCTTTTTGATATATTTTACTAGTGGGTGCAGAACACTATAGTTCATTTATGTAAATGAGGATAGCAAAATAAAGTAAACTGTGACATATTATACCCAAAAATTATTCATACAGTGGACTACCAGTAAAATTAAGCAAAACATGGTCAGGTCAAAGTGTCTGAATAATTTTGGTTCCAAATTTTTATTAAGTGTTATCTGACATAATTAAGATTTTTTTTTTTTTCTGACACAGTTTAACTCTGAGATCTTGTTATATTTTATTGCCATTTTTTAAACTATAGTTAATAAACTATTAATGAATTAAATGTTCAAGGTGTCTGAATAAATTTTGGTTTGACTGTATATATAACAAATTGCTCCTCTCTAGTGTAACTTTTTTCTAGCTGAATAACGAGTTTATGATCATTGAATATTTTTCTGAGGTAAATGTAACATTATGTGACATTGTTTTATTGACGTCTTTCCATGGTTGAAACACTGACTGAGACATGATAAATTTCAGCAAGTTGTACTGTTTCTTTAAACATACCTTCTGATGTTCATTCATGTTTATTTCATGCTATAGAGATATTCATGCTAAGAGAAAGAGATGATCAATTCACATGCTGCTTGAACTGAGGCACTACAGTGATCTGTCACGCCACATAAAAGCGTGACAAAATGGTATTTATTGTTTGAAACTAGTAATAAACTGACAGAATTTGAAAGCCGAGACTTTGTTCATATCAAACGACAAAGCTTATTGCAATTTATTAGATGATAGACACTACAAATATTGTTTAGTGAAGTTAGAAGAAAATAAAAGTAGCTAGCGCATAATTCACAGGCGATCTGACCAATCATAACTCCAAATCTGCCATTTTGCTCGACAAAAGTTAGTCGATTAATGTTGGTGGAAAAATGGTGTGCAGTTTCTGCAGTTGAAATAACATACATTCTGATGTTCATTCATGTTTATTTGATACTATAATCAGTAGGAAGTGTTCATGTGCCCCTTGAACTGAGATGCTACAGCAATCTGTCATGACACATTAATGAGCCACAAATGGATCATGCCAAAATCTGGCTGATATTGTGTACGACTAACAACACTCACCTTCCCGATTCTTCTGTGGTCTCTCTTTCTGGCCTCCTCCTGCTCTCTCTCCCATTCCTCTCGCTCTCTTTCTCCTGGAAAAGCAACTCCAATCATCCTAAGGATACCTGAAGCCTCTGTTGAACCGGACAGAGTTACAGGAGACACCTGAGAAAGCGACAGATACAGCGTAAAATAAGAGTTATGAGTAAGAAAATTCACGGTTGTATGATGGTTTCCATAAAAAACATGAAGCAGCACTACTGTTTTTAACATTGATAATAATAAGAATTGTTTCTTTAGCAGAAAATCAGCATATTTTGACCATTTTGGAGCGTGACAGTCATGGTCACAACAAAACTATTATACAGAAAGAGCTGCATGAAGATTCTTCATTCTAGTTTACAAACTAAATGAAGAATGCCATTGTTTATCAAAAGCATGACATATGAATGCATCGACATCAAGACCAGTCTAAACTCTCATTTAAACAAACCCAGAAATGTGAACAAAAAACAAAACGTTCCATAAATAAAACTGAACAAAAGTGTCATGCCATGACCCTAAAGAGAGAACGATAGCCTGCGAAAAGGGAAGGGAGAATGTGAAACAGGAAGAGCCAAAGATATTAATGTGATAAACAGAAAGTTGCTAAGGAAACCATACAACAACAATGTAAACATTTTGAACACAACAGAACAGAACAGCCATTTAAGCAGCAAATTTGATTCACAACAAACACATTCAGTCAAACACACTAACACAGGAGGACCGTCAGCAAACACGGAGTTACCTGGAGCATCTTAAAGGCCTTCAGGAAGCCTGTGTGTGGCAGAAGAACACCTGAACACACACCCACACTGTCTCCACACCTGACAAAGAGACACAAAGACATCAGACGCCAAACACACACACACAATCTGCTCCAGCAGGACAGTGAGAGTAACTTCAGACCTGTAGACGCTGACTGCGTTTCCCATCATCTGCTCTTCAGCCAGCTGCAGTCTGACAGCATCATCCTACAAACACACACACGTTCCATAGACAATGATTTTATACCGTACAAACTGTATATTCTATCCCCCTATGGTACAGTGAAAACATGGATGGCCAGAAGATTCTGCCAATGGCAGGGAAAGAGTTAAGAAAACTAAATTACAAAAACATCAAACCATGGGCACAAGAACATTGTAAAAGATCAAGAGGTGATGCTGACCTGGAAGAGCTCTTTCAGCTCCTGTGCAGTGATCTCAAGCTTGATGATGGGCATCTTCCCAGCTGCCGTCTGCTTACACCTCTGCTCCACCTCCAACAGTGAGAGAGAGCTACGACAATCACACACAGCACTACAACTTAGTTATATTTCAATTTTTGGTTTTAGTTTAATGTACTTAAAATAAAGAAAAAACATGTAAATTACACTCATATCAGGAGCTGGAAAGAGAGCAGACAGTGTTTACTTGTTTTGTAGCTGATAATCGCAGTACAGGCCAGTGTCAGAAACTCCCTCTCGACACACAAGAGCACTGAAGTGATTCTCCATCACACTCCCTAACACACACGCTCCTGTGCGCCACACCACCTGCAGCAGAGAACACACGGCTTTACTGTCAATCACACCAAAACATGTCCAGCTCACATTTCAAATCAATAAAATAAAATAATTAAATAAAACAACACCAGACAATTCAAAATCCTTAAGATGCATTAAAATTATTTAAATGAATATATAATTAATTAAAAAAATAATAATAATATTGTGACTTAACATAATTCAAATGAATATATTATCATTAATACAAAGAATATATTTAATAATAAATATTTAAATGTATAAAAAATAAACTATTAAAATACATAAAATTAAGCCATCACATTTCTTTCTTGTTTTGTTTTTTGTTTATTGGTTTCCCAATTTCTGTCTCTAAAACAGATAAATTAATAATAAAAATAAATAACCATTCAAAAATCATCTTCAATTAAAGATAGTATGATAATTAAAATATATTTTATTTTATTGATTTTAAGATTAAATATTACACAAACATGATTTTGTGAGTTTTTCCATTTAAAGGGTCATGAAACCCCCCTCTTTCAGCTCAAGTCTAGCTCACAATCTTTTTGAAAAATGCAACTTAAATGGGCGTGGTGGCTGTGAGAAGAGGGGAGAGGAGAGGGGGGAAAACTCTCATCGCCAGTAGCCCATGCATATCGACTGTCACTAAAAATCAGTGGTAAAACGTGAGGAAATACTACATTTTAAAAAAAAAAACTGGAAAAGTTAAAATCTAATGAAATACACTGACACTTTATTTTTGTCTTTTCAAGAGTTACTGAATGCCCTGCTACATATATCCAGTAATCGTAATTCTATTTAAAACATATTAATGTACATGTGTAATTACAGTCATTATAAAATATATAGTTGTTTATATACACACTATACATGCATATATTTGAAAATAAATAAATAACGCTTAAAAAAAAAACCTTGCGTAACGTTACATAGCATAGATCTACGCACCGAACCTGCAACACGCTCAGTCAGTCAGGCTGCGTGTCGACTGGAGCAGAGCAAGCGACCAGAGCAATTTTTAGATTCATTCCTATGGAAGTTGAGCGTCACATTTAACTTACGCGCGGCTCAACTTCCATAGAAATGAACCGAAAACACTCGCGCTTACCCGCTCGCTCCGCGCCAACGGACACGCACCGTCATTCAGTCAGTCTCTCTCGCTGTTTAGTGCCGTTAACCGTCCTCGTCATTGGAAAGATCCACGTGGTGTCATGAATAATTAAGAGTGTCTTCTCATTGGATAAAAAACTCAGTCTCGTTAATAATTATGAAACACCGATGAGTCATCAAAGTACTATCGTACTCTGCCACGTCACAGCCTGTGACGTGGACAGGATGAAGATTTTAACCCGGAAGACGAAAATAGCGTATAAAAACTAAAATTTAACCATTTCCCCCCCCCCCCTACTATTAAATCTAACAGATGCTAACATTGTCTTCAATGGTGTTCAACACACATACCTCTGTTAAAATCTCAGAAATTTTGGTTTAGGGTTTCATGACCCTTTAAGACAAAACTCTTGAATACACAAAAGCTTGTACCTGTTTCCCCTCTAGTGAGTCAAAACCCAGCAGCTGCAGTTCACAGTCCTCCACAAGAGGGCAACTAAGATCCCATAAATCCCCATTTACTCTGCTCACCACTGCACCTTTAAAACTGTAAACACAGAGTTTTATGAGGAATCTGCATGGAAAATTTTTATGCTTCACAAATTTTACATTCTATCCCTAGACCAGAGCACTAAACAAATCCTTACAGAAAACATTGTTTTTGTACATTTTTAAAATACTTAACATAATAGTCACTTAGTATAATTTATAAGCTGTTCTTTTTTCCACATGGTGTCAAAAATCTCAGGTTTTACTATCACTGTGGAGTCATTTGGTCCCCAAAACGTAGGGAATACCTTAGCCACACTAAGGCTGTAAGATATGGATGAACAAAAACAAACAAACAAACAAACAAACAAACAAACAAACAACAACAACAACAACAAACTATTTTTTGATCAATATTGCAATTTCAATTTTTTTTAACTGATTGATTTTGAAACAATATTTCCATACAACAACAACAACAACAAACTATTTTTTGATCAATATTGCAATTTCAATTTTTTTTAACTGATTGATTTTGAAACAATATTTCCATACATTTCCAGACATACTTTTTCCGGGTTTATTGACGATATTTGCGGGCACTATACAATTCAAGTCACCTTTATTTATATAGCACTTTATACAACAAATTGATTCAAAGCAGCTTTACATTAAAAATGTAAAATTAAAAAAAAAATTAAAAAAATAAATAAATAAAATAAAACGCAAAACACAAAATATTTATATTTTTAATTTGTTTACCTGCATGTCAATGTGACCATTGAAGGTCAAAGAACTATGAACATGGAAATGTTTTGTTAAATTATTGAAAAATTAACTTAGAATCTCAGTGGTCTCCAAGTAAATATTTTAAGTCAAAGAGGTTTGTCTGACAAAAAAGTTTGGGAATCCCTGCATTACACGAATAAACAATAATAAACATGAAAACAGCAATGACATTACACATTCAAAGCTTTCCAGGTTTGATCCAGATCAATAATTAGTGAAGGTCACTGGATATGATGAAGACATAGTGTTTCACAGATATATATCTGCAGTGTTTAGAAACTTGCATAATTATTCTGTGGCATATATTTACCGTTCATTCTGGGCGATCTGTAATGGTGCGGTCACACCAGCGGAACCTTTCACTGTTCTGCCATCAGCCAATCGGATGGTCAGATCTTGTCCTGATGCAGCTCGAGTCACCTGCACATGCCGATCACGCAGAGACTCGAAAATCCTTAAGCGCTCGGTCTGACTGGCAGACGGCTGTAGCTGAAACAGAGAGGAGTAGTGTGAGAGTCTGGGATACATAGATGACATCAAAAATAACAGACACTTTCATTAAATGACATTATGAGGAAGGTTTAATATCAACTGTAAACAAGGGTGTGGAAAAACTTGAAGCACAAAACCAGTGGAATTTCTCATACTAGAAAAGACTAAAAACTAACCATATATAAAGTCATTACATAACATTTGTAACAATATAGAGTCAAAAATCTGAGACCACTAATGAAAATTTAATTTGTCCCCCCATTACAAATTGCCAATGAGCATTAGAATTTGAATGAAAAGTTTAATTAAAAATATTAATATGAATGTGACAATGTCTCAGTATTTATTTTGCTTTAATGACTGGAGCTACATGAACTAGATCCTCTCAGATCCATGACCATCAGGTTTAAAGAGCATCTTGAGTTTCAACAGAACATGTGACCATCTGTACAAAGTCACATGGTCAATGTTACCTTTAAGAAATATCAGAATCTTTTATTTCTTCTTTTTCATTTCTATGAAAGGTTTTTTTTTTCATAATATATATTTATTAAATAAATAAAGCAATTTTTAGTGTTGTCTCAAACTTTTGGTCCCCACTGCTATTTATGTTACAGTAATCTTCATTTATGTAGCTCTTTTCATATTAGCAGAATTTTTAGCTGAATATATGTTCATTTGAATATATATATATATATATATATATATATATATATATATATATATATATATACATATATATACACACACACACACACACACAACAGTTGTTATTCAAAATGTAGCACATTAAAAAAGTGTCTGAACCCAAACCTTTCATTATCACTTTATACATAAACACAAAACACGCTACTCTACTTCCATTCTCAGTTATGTCACAATATGACATGTCTGTCAGATCCTCATCAGTCACACCACACAGAATCCTGCACACCTTCCCGTAGTATCTGCTGCTCCGGACCGCTGCTCTCACTGCCGCCTGACAGACGGCCCATCTCGAGAACACGGCTACGGGCATTTTACACTCAAAACTAAAAGCTACGGCTCCATCATTTCTCCTACAAACATCAAACGTTGCCCTCTCTCAGCGGGCCGCCATTTTGCAGGAACTATTACATCGTCACGGAACAAGAAACCCGATTCGCCGAGAGCAATCGAATGAGGGCGGGCTCATTTGTAAGAAACGACCAATGAGAAGCGAAGCCAGAAGTGCGTCACGAGCGTCCACTCAGTGCGCAAGTAAATACAATCACTGACATCTAAACGCTCCGGATTCTCCTGCATATAAACACACCACATTCAAATAAACGGATTTTACGGAGGACTGAAAAGACAACAGTGAAGGTTTATGAACTGAACACTACAATTATTTCGAACCGAAGCAAGACAATATATTTACAGAAACAAGCTCAAGTTAAACTCCTCTGCTCCATCACTTCTGCCTCCAATAGCCTGATATGACGGGGTAAAAAAAAAAAATCTACATATACATATACTCAAAACACCGATATTTCAACAGGATCCTAGTGACGAAATGCAAAATCATAAGATATAAACACTCCTTTATAAGTGTCTTAATCAACAAACTGGTGCACTAGTGAGTGCAGCTGTCTTCTAAGGCAGTTGTTCCAGAGTTTATATATGCATTAACTATAGATAAGCAATCAGACTTGTTACTTCAACTTTACAGGTAAGTTAAAAAAAAAACATTACCACGCAGATTGCTGCAAAATGTAAATAATCTGCCTATATTAAAGTTTAAGAACACTATGAATGTGTTTCAGACACAGCTCCAACTCCAACTTTCAAGTAACCAAATGAGTAAATCTAATTTTGCCTTGCCTGATTGCAATACATTAAACCACACTCCCTCACCACTAGCTTCCAACTACTGAAGTTCAGGGCAAATATACAGTATAAACTTGAGGATACTGTGAGTGTTTATTCGCATGATATATTGGTCACTGTGAATGTTAACATGAAAGGGAAAATGAGTAACCCCTTACTGCAAAATGATTGCCAAACAAACTAAACCAAATTCAACAAGTTTACAAGAGCACATTTTTTTTTTTTTTTTTTCAGATATGAAGAATACCATGAAGTAATCACTTATCATACCGTGACAATGTTTGGTTGCACATACATTATCAGTGACCATTTGGGTTGTCAATGTGAGAAATGGGGGTCTGCTCCACTTGACTTCACATCTAGATCAATGATATTTAGTCGGAAATATGTGAGCAGATTTTTTTTTTTTTTTAATGTCTGACACATTCCCTTTAAGTAAGAATCCACAATATGTTGTTCCATTAATGATGTGGAGATATCAGTAGTCTATTCTGTTGTCCTAAATCTCTGGAGGTACAAGTGTCATGAATATAAATGCAAATAAATAAAATTAAATAAAATAAAATAATAAATAAATAAATAAATAATAAAGTAGAACACTGGGGTGTTAACAGTTTAAATTTGCTGTTTTTTCCGTCTTAACACTTCTTACCATCAGTCATCAGTATCATTACTGTAAGGTGACAAAACTCAAGTCTGCAACTACCAAGAGAACAAATTTTCTTGCAAACAAAACTGATTTAAACCATGAGAGGAGTCACAATGGCATCTGTTGTGTGAGGAGCTTTTAAAGATTGTTGCAGAACTTGCTGCAGATTAATGATGCACTTCTGCTGTTGTTTTCTGATAACAGTACTGTACATCAGTTTGATTAACAAGTCCACTCAGACAACTATCTGTACCTTTGACAAGACTGAATGGATCCAAATTTTAGGGTTCGACAGGATTGAGCAGTAAACCCGTGCTGCAGCTGGTGCAAAATGTATAGATGTGTCTCTAACTGAAGGAGTAACTCAAATTTTCACATTTCTGCCACAACTTAAGACATTTAAGCATCTGACAGATTCATAATTTCATTCTGTTTGTACATAACTATTACAAATATTTTAAATTAAGTCTGTATGTTCTCTGAAATGCTCCTCGTGAAAAAGACTACAATGAATGTACATGTTGTCCAAAAGAAGACACCAAAACATATCCCTCAAATATTCAACTTTTCAGCCCTTAAAAGAAAGATTACAACTATTTTTTCTTACACAATGCAGCAACAACAACGTACAGGTTATATTTCACATTTATGTTGTCAAACATCATTTTGTTTTAAAGCACTGTATTTACATTGTTGAATTGACGTATTATTTGCTTTAGTTTTACGAATGATGCATGTGACACATTTTGAAAATGCAATGCATGGAAATGTGGCTCGTATTGAACAGACAAATTCACAGATTTCAATCATGTGTACATTATAAAAGGTTAAATTAATTGTCAATCTTAAATTCTAGAGACACATAACTGACTTGAAAGATGAACATTTCAGATACAATGGGAAATTGGAAATAATTAAACCAAAGTAATTCTTTCGTCAACTTTCATTTTAAACCTAATGTTCAGAGTTGTGTATTCTAGCTCTGCACATTTCTGGAAACATGTTGGACATCATTACGTTATAAGACTTGTAGGATAACAGAATTGCTGTTAAGTAAAAATAAAAAGGCAGAAAATAATCCAGGTACACTTGTTCTTGAACAAAGTATGAGACCACCTGTAAAGAAAAGTCTCCTTCCTTTCAATAATATTTCTCATCACAATGCTTTTATTAATCAGAATACATGTGAGATCTATTGAAACTGAAGGGGGAAAAATGCAAGGGAAACTCTTGAAAAAGCACTCGAAAACTACCAAGTAGTTATGCCTTGAACACTTGATTAGCTTATACTGTATGTAGTGTGAGCCAAAATCTTCACATCTTGGTGAAGGTTGATAAAGCGGCTGTATTTTAGCTTTATGAAGCTTAAAGATCACTACAAGCAATCATGGTTGCCCAGCATTATGTCTATGACAATAATTTAATCACTCAGAAATAAAGCAAAGTTGAAATCCACTGGCTCTGTGCTCGAAGTGAGAGTATAACAGAGGTTAACAGACAGAAAACGGTAATCTGTTACCTGTAAACAGCAGAAACAAGTAATTTACAGGAGAAACAATAGAAAAGCAAGTGTTATAGGATGGGAAAGTGAAGGAACAGTTACTGGAAGGAAAGAGATAGTCAGCGTATCCACTAGTCATCCATAATACACACTCATACACTCCACAAGCACTCTTACATTACACCAACTGAACAGGATAACCACCTTTTGCATTCCTTCATATGGATGTTTCTGGATCTCCACATTCTCCTCCTCCTAGTTCATCCCTAGGATATCTGAAAACTTCACTTGCTCTAAAAAAAGTAGTGCTGTAACATGGCTGCTCTGGGGCAGGGCGTGTCGGTGCATGTGTATTTACATGCAGTATAAGTCTCACGCTGCGATTCACAGGTGATGCTAGCCATCTACACTGCCTATTTCAGGTTGTGCAGAGCCTTTAGCACTCATTCTAAGATGCTAATATCGAGGGGGCAAGAATGGTCTTTTGGGAGGGTTGAAAGGCCCACTGCCAAAATTGGCAGCGGAACGTTTTGTCCCAGGCAGGACGGGCTCACGGTTAAGGGAGGGGGGCGTTAGGGGCAGGGAACCTCTGGGAAACTGTGGAGAACGGAGTGCATGATGCTGGTTTGGTAAGTGAAGGAGGGGCAGAGGGGAGGAAGGGCGGCGGGGTCTCTTATTTGAGGTGTTGAAGGGTAGGCGGTTGGGGATGGACAAGTGTGGACGAGGTTCACCTGCTGGGGATGTAGGTGTGGTTGGGGTAGAGGGTGATGGTGGTGTGGGACTAGGGCCCTCTCGAATTCTGCCCAGGAGGGGTGGGGGAACTCCAGGGGTGCCAGGGCGATGAAGAGGTGGGGCGTGGCGCAAGGCAAACTGCTCTTTCACCGTGCCTGGCCGTGGGGGTTCACCTAACAAGGAAGGGAGTTGGGGTTTGCCGCCTCTTGGAGGGGCACTACTGCCGCTACCTCCAAGTCCCGTTCCATCGGGACGAAGGTTAACAGGTGGGTAGGGTAGGACTCGGTCTATGTGTACAAGGACACCACCAACCATAACAGAGGAGGTTGGGGAAAGGAGGTCTCTAGGAGGGGGTGGGGTTTGAGGTATGGGTGGAAGTGGTGGTGGGACACGAGGAATAGAAGAGGGAAAAAAAGGAGGGGGAGGATGTTGCTGAGGAATGCCATGAGAAGGTTGTGTATGGTCCTCGTTTGCGTAGGGTGGAGGTGGGTACTGCAAAGGGGGCGGAGGATGAGCAGGAAGAGGTGGAGGAAGAGAAGGGACCAATCCCATTTCTTCAGAATTCTCATGGCTGTGACTACGAGGGCGATGTGGAGGTGGGGCTTCCATAAACTCCTCCTCTTCATACCAGGCCCCACCCACTCTAGAACCAGCACTGCTTCCTCTTCTTGGGCCTCTTCCAACCAAGCGGATGCTTTCCACCGTCTGAATGCGGTTGCCGTAATCGAGGGTTTCGATTGCCACTCCCTCATTAGAGGATGAAGAAACAAGAGTCTCAATGCGATGGTAGTGGTCTCCATTGTCAGCCGAAACTTTCCTCTCCTTGTCTTTCATTCCATCTTCAGATCCTCCACTTGTCTTGCGGGAGGCTGTACTTTTCCCTCCCTCTACGTCCATCTTTGATTTGATTCTTTGATCATGCACCATGGCCGTTGATGGAACATTCAAACCCACTCCTTTTCTCTTCAGCCCTTCTTCATCATTGGTTTTGGTCACAGTCTTGACCGATTTAGTCGCACTTGGGCTAAAGGCAGCAAGTCTTGAGGATGGTGGGGTGCGGTAATCCCTATCTTTCCGCTCATTTTCTCCCAGAGTCTCTCGTGGAGTGATCACTGCATCCCAGGGGTCACTATGATAGGCTGTAGGTGAAAGGTTATGCCCTCCAGACAGACCTGCACTCTGGGGGTCATTGAGGACATGGGGTGAGTCCATGATTTCGTCTTGAGTGGGCGTGCTACCGCTTTCATCTCGGACAGGGGTGCCGTCCAGATTGTCCCCACCAACTAGGAGAGGGCTATTGCTGCCCACGTCATCCAGACCAAGTCCGAGAGCGCTGAAACCAGGATTCCCTTGAAGGAAACTGTTGATCTTAGACTCCAAGCTGGGCACTGCCACAGCCTCGCTCTCACTTTCTGCCTCTCTCTCTTTCTTTTCTCGTTCCCTTTCTTTCTCTCTTTCCCTCTCCTTCACCTTCTCCCACTCTTTCCCTTTCTCTTGCTCAGACTCTTGCTTGAAACTGTTGCCTGTGGGCTTTAGGGGCTTCGGTGTTGTTGGGGTGGTTGTGTTGGAGGTTGCTGCAGCTTTGGTGATGGCTGAAGAGGATATAGTAGCAGATGAAGATGGACCAGAGTCTGGAGTTGTGAGAGAGCCTGAACGAGCTGATGAAAGGAGAGATGACAAACCTGCAAGATACAGATTTAATATATATCAAATTAATTGCTGGTTCAAAAAGGTTTCCCAAACCCTCCCCGTCTTCCACTGACAAACAGATTAGAAAAAAAATGGTGTAATGGGTCCTACCCTGCAGGTTAGGGCTGTGAGTCTGTGTTTTGGTGAGAACATTCAAGATGCTCTCAGGGGAGAAATCCACTTTGGACAGGATGTTGGCCAGAGGATTGGATGAGGGAATGCTGCCAGGGGTTAAAGGAGGAGCTTTGGAGGAGGCGTGGTTGGATGGTGTGGTAGGTGTGCCAGGGGAAGGACGAGACACAGGACTGACACCTTGGTTTTGAGAAAGAAGAAAACACTCATGAAAGGAGCTATAATGAACCAAGTCTTCTCAAACTCTTTTCAGTTTTATTTATTTTTTATTTCTGGAGCCCGTTCTGCAAAAGGAAAACTCACCAGTGGTTTTCATTGCATTAGAGAGAGAACTCAGAATAGAGCTGATCTTGCCCAGATCCACATTGGCCAAGTTCACCGGCAGGGGGGAGGGGCTAACGACAGGGGCTGGTACAGGTGTGGTGGTCATGGGTGAGGTGTTTGCAGGAGGTGTTTGATTGGTTGATGACCCAGACTCCGTCTTTGTGGGAGTAGCTAAAATCTGGGATGGTTTAGAAGCAGTGATCTGGGAGCTTTTTGTTGCGGAGGCATTAGTCATCTTGGACACAGATGGAAGACCTGACTTTTCTTTCCTCTCATCAACTAGAGGACAAAAAACAACTACGTCAGTAAAACAATACATTTGTGTTGTTACATGGCATGCTAACATTTTTATTTTGTTCCCCTCCTCTCTGCTTTCTCTCACCAACGATTCCAGCGTTTGCTGTCGTTTCCTCTTCCTCAGACATATCCATGTCCTCAATATCTCTGTTGTCCTTCTGTTGCTCCAATCCTTTCCCCCCGTTTCCATCTCCAGTGCCTGTGTTCTTTCTGGAACTCATGCCATGGAATGGTGACTCTGAGCCAGTGGGGGACGGGGCATCCTCGGAGGGGGATGGGATAGGAGAATCATCCAGACTGGGCAGTGTGGCCTTCAGAGCATCCAGCTTACGCTTCAGGCTACACACGCGATTTGCGAAAGCTTTATAAGCCTACAAGAAGCGGTGAGGGGTTTGAGAGAAGCACAATATTAGGACACATGATATAAATTGATTGTTAGTAGATCAATAGGCCAATATTTGGCATTTTGACACTGGAATCAGGCACTAACCATGCCCGCTTGGTTGATGAACAGAAGTCTAACCTCAGAGAGAACATTAAATTTTTCAAATATTTTGTGTAATAAGTGGTGTTTGCCAAAGCAAGCGTGTTCACAAGTATGTGAACAAATCTAGTATAGAGTTGTGGACTCACATTGGCAACAATTTTGACCTCTTTGTACTGCATCTCGTAAAAAATGTCTGCATTTCCCAGTGCCTCCAGCAGTGGGGGTCCTGCCTTCATCTGGCCCTCCAGGAACGTCACAAATTCCTGCAACTTTGTACTTCCCTCCTCAAAGTCCTTTGAAAACTTATTCCCTCCTGCTTTATCTGTGGATGTAAGGAGAGAGAATCTGATTAACCTATTTTTCCACAGTAATATAGTGCAGTTTTTGGGAAGTATTTCATTACCTTTTAACCTCTTGAGGGCCTCAGTGCTACAGACGTCCACTCTGAGAGCAGCTAGCTGCTTCTCTCTCAAATCACTCTCGTCCAGAGAGTGCTTGTATGACATCAGCCGGTCTACAAAATCATGCGGCTGACAATGAGGAAAAACACATTAGTTTAATAATTAAACACAAAAATAAAGAGGCAGCAAAGGTTCTGCTAAACCTAAAGACATATCATAACTTACTACAAACTCTGCAACAATTTTAGACTTCAGAGCAGATTTGGGGTTGACTGGGGCTGCGGAAAGGGGGGGGGGGGAAACACATGGTCAAGTTAAGAAATTATTTTAACACTTGGTCACTTCATGCATTAAGATTTATTGTATAGCTAGTGCTTTAAACCAAACTATACTGGATTTTAATTGCATTACTATTAAGTATTACTTAATGTTAAATACATTATGTACTTCATTTATTTTCAGCCACATTAATTTTTTTCCACAAAACAAATTACAAATAAGTGTTTGAAAATATTGCAAAGAGAGAATCAGTCTTCAATCTGATGGTTTACTGTGCTGGATATAGCAAATGATGACAAAATAAACATTAAACAAGACCAACTGTGTATGCTTAATTTCACTTTATGTGTGCATTAATCGTGTTTAAAAAATTTGAATCTATTGACAGCCCTAATTTCATACAAAAATGAAGTTGTTTTTATTTATTTATTTTTTTTTTTAGAAAGAGGGTCCCCTTAAAGAGGATCATTATATTTGGGGTCTCTGGCAAGTTTAAAAACCTCTGCACTAGACTTGACTCCAGCAATGAAACTTGAAGCATACAGTTCAAAAACTGACCAGGAGGAGGAGGTTGCTCTTTCACTTTCTCCTTTTCCTTTTCCTTTTCCTTCTCCCGCTCTTTCTTCTGCAGATTGGCTTTCAGCTCAGAGATCAGCTCCTCAGGATAAACATTCCTCTCCTGCCAAATACTGAAGATCCTGTCCACTGACTTGCACACTTTAGCGTCCCTACAAGCACACATAGAGTCAGAACAGAATATACTTCTGTACCAATCACACACATAAACACATACGATTTACTAACTTGACCAGCAGGGCGGCATCCGGCAGCACGTCAGCGAAGGCGGTTCGGTAAATAATAGCGTTTTTCCTTTTGCAGTTCTGAATGACATCATTAGCAAGGTAGAAGAGATTTAGCCTGTGATTGGCATCCGCTGCATAAAGAACAAAAGGAAAATGGGGAAAAAATTTGTAATTAGACTGTAGCACTAATATAATAGAAAGAGAAAGGAGGCACATGCGTAAGAAATAAAACATTTTGGTAACACTTTATAATAAGTATACAGTAACAGAACTTACAAATCATTTGCAAAATGTTAGTTTATAGTTGATTCATAGTTTATATATTGCAGTCTCTACGTTGTTAATTAAATAATAATAATTTTGTTAATTACAGTGACAATGAATGAAGAACTCACCATTTGTATATAGTCTATTAATATATTATCAATGTAGAGACTACAATAGACAGTATAAAACTATGAATTGACAAAAAAACTAATAGCTTCCAAATGATTTATAAGTACTTTATTACTGTATACTTATAAAGTGTTACCAAAATTTCAACTTAAAGATCTCTACTGCGCTATTTATCTCATTTATGTACAGTACAGTCCAAAAGTTTGGAACCACTAAGATTTTTAATGTTTTTAAAAGAAGTTTCGTCTGCTCACCAAGGCTACATTTATTTAATTAAAAATACAGTAAAAAACAGTAATATTGTGAAATATTATTTCAATTTAAAATAACTGTGTACTATTTAAATATATTTGACAAAGTCATTTATTCCTGTGATGGTAAAGCTGAATTTTCAGCATCGTTACTCCAGTCTTCAGTGTCACATGATCCTTCAGAAATCATTCTAATATGCTGATTTGTTGCTCAATAAACATTTATGATTATTTTCAATGTTGAAAACAGTTGTGTACTTTTTTTTTTTTTTTTCAAGATTCCTTGATGAATAGAACGTTCAAAAGAAAAGCATTTATCTGAAATACAAAGCTTCTGTAACATTATACACTACCGTTCAAAAGTTTGGGGTCAGTAAGAATTTATTTTTATTTTTTTGAAAAGAAATTAAAGAAATTAATACTTTTATTCAGCAAGGATGCATTAAATCAATCAAAAGTGGCAGTAAAGACATTTATAATGTTACAAAAGATTAGATTTCAGATAAACACTGTTCTTTTGAACTTTCTATTCATCAAATAATCCTGAAAAAAAATATTTTACACAAATATTTTGTAAAATTGTACACATTAAATGTTTCTTGAGCAGCAGATCATCATATTAGAATGATTTCTGAAGGATCATGTGACACTGAAGACTGGAGTAATGATGCTGAAAATTCAGCTTTGCCATCACAGGAATAAATTACTTTGTCAAATATATTCAAATAGAAAACAGTTATTTTAAATAGTAATATTTCACAATATTACTGTTTTTACTGCATTTTTAATTAAATAAATGTAGCCTTGGTGAGCAGACGAAACTTCTTTTAAAAACATAAAAAAATCTTAGTGGTTCCAAACTTTTGGACTGTACTGTATATGGTGCCAATAGAGAGCAGCTGAAGTGAATCTGCCATGAATATGATGTATGCATCAGTGTCTCTGCACACAGCGCCCGAGCTGCTCTCTCAAAGAACACTGCTACTTTAAGTGACTGTTCACAATTTATTGGTTTTATATGGAGTCACATAGCTGGCGAATGATAATTATTCAATATTTTTCATAGATTCACAAGTGCTGAGAATCCATCCAACACTGAAGATGACAAGCGATGCTGAAGTGGTCTCACATCTTATGCGCCATCAAAATAGACATATGGGTTTTTGTAACTGAATAAGTTACATACAGCCAGAATTACACAGGGCTATCAAATTAAAATTCAAACATTGAACAAATATGCTCATTCAGATGCAAAAACCGAATTTGAATTAAAGATGTGTGGCAAGCACTGCTTAGCACCAAATATACTTACAAAATACTGTCAACAAAAAATATGAATTAAAAAAAACAACAAAAGAACACTGCAAGATATTATAAATGTACTAAATGCTTTTTGAAGAAACAACTCTAGAAATAATATGATTGTTTTGTATAATCAAATCTAAATTAATCAGTCAGGACTGACACACTTGAGCTACAGGAAACGAAACTGAGCAGTGAATGAACCAGTAAACACCAGTAAACCAACATGCTTTGTTCACCTAAACGCATCCTATCCACAAGTTTCCTACGGCCCATGAGGCCTTGCGTCAAACGTGGGAGCGTCTTCCGGTTCGAAGTAAACAAGCTGGACGTGACACTCATTCATTCAACAGTTGACAGTGATTCAAGATTTAACGATCCAAACTTGCGAACGTTTGTCTTTTACTTAAAGATTTAAGATTCCGGCATCAATATTTGAACAATGTTTTACAATAAAAAAATGTTACAGTAATAGTAATGTATTAATTTATGTCAGGAGTGCACATCAATCATGCTAAATCTAACTGATATTTATATTGACATAAAAAGAAAACAGACCTATTCAGTTGCGCCTGCTTCCATTTATTTGCGATCACAAGAATGCAAAAAACAATTCCAGTAAGGCTTTTAAATCTAAAGGCTTACACATTTCGAAATATATTGATAACATACCCTATGTTTACGTCACTTTTCTGAGACTTTCTATTGATTTTCCTCTAAATTATGCGATGATTGATATCCGAGGATGTTTGCGCGATCTCCGTCTATCTATCCTGATCCTTTCAGCCAGAGCAACAGAGGGAGCTCATGAGCAGACAACAAGAGTTATGAGTTATACGAGTTAACCGTAGTGTGAATCTGTGAAACATGCATAGACAGTAAAAGAATATTATAATAAAAATAAATTAAATATGCATTTGTCAGGAATCAACAGGCACAGGGAAGAGACAGATAAAACATTAAACCAAATAAATACACGATTATAATCACATAAGAACTGTCTTCATTCCTCAAGCAGTCTCTAATATTTTCCATAAGTGTATTATCGCAGTGGTTAACATAAGTAGCCTTTAGCATCGCATGCAGTGGAAACACGACTGGCTCTGGCACGCACCACACGTTAGGAGTCAATAACATCATAAGGCTTTGGTGCTCGCATCAGTGACAGGAAGCACAGACAGCGGGTTGTTCATGTATTGCAGGGCCAGGATGATCTTGTAGTCATGCAGCAGCACTTTTGTGGAAGGTCAGTAAAGTAAAGAGCAATTAAGGGCACGAAAACTGTTTATTGTATTGTGATATTAATGTAGTAAACTGAGATGTTGTCCCTGAGCACTGTAACGACATCTCTCATAAAGATTTGAAACTTTACAAAGTAAACAATGATCCAAAAAACACTTAGCCTCTTCGCTAATTAGAACACAAAATACCATTGGTATGCTACTTCCGCCGCCTCACCGGAAGTTGTACCCACGTTCTCTTTTACAGTAGCGCCCCGCGGAAACAGGTGGATACATATGAGACTAAATCACATAAATACACAACACAAACATCAGAACAAAATGAAGCGTTAACTTGTCATTTTACGCCGGACTGCTTCACAAACGAGGGTCAATTCATGCTGAATTTGCACAAAAGATTAACATGATGGCACATGCTAGTGGATGAGTTGAATCAACTCGACAGCAACTACATAGAAACGTTTAGAAACGTCCAGCTTCATTCTAAAAGTTGTAACTTCTTCCCGAGTCTCTCCATCAGTGTCGACTCCGGTTTGAACAATGTAAGGCTGAACACCGTTACTGACAATCCTCATTTTGGCTGCGTGAGATTCTCCAGATTTGTTGTTGTTGAGCAACCGAAGCGTGAGGTGTTAAAGCTCCGCCCTCTTTTGGAAAGTGGGCCAGGAGCAGCAGCTCATTTGCATTTAAAAGGACACAAAAACTGCATGTTTTTGCTCACACCCAAATGGGGCAAATTTGACAAGCTATAATAGATTATCTAACACTAGAAATGGCCAGAAAGCTAGGTGAAATCTTTTGATTAAAAAAAATTGCGCATTTAATTTTTATCTTAAAAGGTCCCGTTTTTCGTGTTTTTTTGAAGCTTTGATTGTGTTTATAGTGTGCAATATAACATGTGTTCATGTTTCGCGTGTAAAAAACACAGCATTTTCCACATAATTTACTTATCTGTATACCGCTGTTTCCACTGTCATAAAAACGGGCTGATGATTTCCTTGTTCTATGAAGTCCCTCCTTCAGAAATACGTAACGAGTTCTGATTGTGCCAGAAGTTCCTGTGTTGTGATTCGACAGCAGCTTAGCGCTCCTTGCCCGGAAAGGTCACGCCTCTTACCATAACGTGTGCTGCACATAGTTTTACATGTGGATTATTGTGGTGTTGTGCCGAATGAACACAAAAGACAATAATTCGCGAGAGACTGAACTCTTTAATCTCCACAAGCAGCGACAGAAAATGTACAACGTTAGCACTCACTCAGAAGAGTACCTCATACGGAAAACGGCCATATACATAAACATAGTCCCCTCTTGTGGCCATTATGTGCAATGCCGTCCAACATTAACTACTGCAGTAAGGATACCTCAATTATAATTTTCGGGAACCGAGTTAAACATAAATTGTAACCATTGATCTCCAAGTACAGCATCCCTGGGAAGGCCAAACAAAGGTGATTGGACTGCGGGATAAAAATAACACCGTTTCGACGACATGGCGACAAACTCTACAAACGCAACTCTTGCTCTTCTCTGTGGGAGTGCAACAAGACCACGCCCCCTTTTTTTGTGTATTCCTGTGGGCGGAGGTTAGTCAAAAAACTGTTTTAGTGACGTCATTAAAGAAGGAATTAGAGGGATGTAGTCCAAACTGGCCGTTCGATGTAGGCGACTTCTGTTAAATAAAATATCTCGCTTGGCACTGAACTTTGAGCTTTAAAATTTAACAGATTTTATTTATACTCTAACAACAACAACAACATTACACACTAACTAAAGTTTGAAACATGGGATCACGAAGAACGGGACCTTTAAGTGCTTCTACAGTCTACTTAGGCTAATGCCGTGTCCTAACCAGACATGATGCGATATACGATTCCAGCGACAATTTATCTGTCCACACCAGACGCAACAATGAGATCCGACAAAATCAATTAAAAATGACAGCCAATCAGAAGTGTGTGGGTGGAGCTATCTCTGCAAGCGTACTGCACTCACAAAAATAAAATAAAAATCATAAATTACACTTTTTTTAACATTATTAAAAATACATACTGAGTGACTGATACAATCATTGACATAGAATACCCTTGTTTGTTCACACTGAGTTCACAGTTTGAACGTTCTTGTTTCCTTTAATTTATTTTCAAGATCTGAGGTGAATTAGTCGCTTTCAGTATGGCTATATAGGGGTCACGCAAAATCATACTCATATTAAACTTAAATTATTTTAACATTAAATTAAGCACATAATCAGCACCTGAGATTATCATTTTCACACTTTGCATGTTGTTGTTCATTACTGTGATAATCTGATATGAAAAATCTTTTAAATTGTCATTTTTATTACGAAATTCATACAATACCGTTGTGGTGCTCTTTAATGTGGCGTGACAGATCACTGTTGCTATTCATGCGAAGCAGTGTGCATCGCACATGAACTGACCCTAGCTTCTGCTACTATAGCAATATATAAATAAACATGAATAAACATCAAAAAGGTATATTAAGAGATACAGTACAACTTACAGAAATCCACATAATGTCACCTGTAATCACTAGTGTTTCAACCACAGAAACGCGTCAATAAAACAGCTTGTAAACAATGTCACTTAATGTTACATTTACCTCAGAAAAGCATTCAATTTCCAAAAACTCATTAGTCAGCTAGAAATATGAACTTAGATATAAGAGCATTTTGCTAAATATATTCACTAAATTGCATATTCGTTGTATTTTTACTTAACCTGTTCTTCAATATTTAATGTGATTGAAAACTAAATTAAATTCAATATGAACTAAATTCATATTATAAGGTGCATGTTTATAGTTTGGGTTCAATTTTTATTTTCTACTTAAAGACAATTTTGTGTTTGATTCACTGATAGTTTTTATTTTCATTAACAATCATAACCTTGTTGCATAATCATGAGCAAAAGCCCTCACCAAATACTTTCATGTATATCACAATTTTCCTGAAGTATTGTCCTGGTCTGAAAAAACATCTGGTCTATTTCATAATTAATGAACGTTATTATAAATGATCAAAATAGTTTTGTTTATTATGTTCATAAGGTTGATCAGCCAGTTTAATGCATCTTGTTAGGTTAAATGGAGCAAAATATTATGCATGTCTAATGTAATGTGTCATGTATCAAATATAAGTGAGCATTACATTATGTGAGAAATTATCGCTTTCTCAGCAAATGCACATCTGTTACTGTTACTTTATTTATTTTTATTTGGAGCCAATGTTCAGTTTTTATGTTAGTTGTGATAATGTGCTGTCAGACACATATAAGCCCACTCCAGAATTTTCACATTTGCAAGGTACTAACTTAATTTCAGTTACATATTGATTCAGATGATTGTAGTTTAGGACTGAGAAACTACATTTGAATTATTATCACACGCTCTGCAAATTAGCACTCCAGTCACGTCACATTTATTTATATAACACTATTCAATAGATTGCTTAAAAGCAAGCAGCTTTACAGTATCAAACAAGAAGAACAGTGTCAGTGCCTCATATTATCAGAAGCACAACTTCATTTTGTACTATAAAGGGGCTATCCAGTGTGTTCATGTTTTCACCCGTGGAGGTCTTACCTCAACAAACTCTACAGACGAAATTAGTCACAGTTCCACACGAATGAAGGCGGAGCCTCGGTGCACACCTCCTATTACGTTATCGTCATGGACCAATGGTAGTACGAAGGTGTTTTGCAGCTGGAGTGAACTTTTCCTGAAAGTTAGCTTTGGCAAGCCATTTCGAACTTCCAAACAGAACACACAACGAGCTTCGTTTTGGCCTGATTTTGTTCTAAATCGCGTCACATCAGTTCGTTCTTTGATTTTGTTTATAGTATATCGTTATAAGTATATCGGGGCCACAAAATTGTCTTTAAGTAGAAAATAAAAATTGAACCCAAACTATAAACATGCACCTTATAATATGAATTTAGTTCATATTGAATTTAATTTAGTTTTCATATTTTCACTGGTTCAAAGGTGGGGTAAGCAATATTTGAAAAATGCCGTTTGGAAGTTAGTCAGACCGACACACCAGCAAACAACAACAAACGTGTAACCAATCAGCATTAGGGGGCGTATGACTTTCGAAAGAGAGAACGAGCAAGAGGAAGGTTTGAAGAAAGAATGCAGACAGAAAGATGAGACAATATAAAAGAGAAAAGCTCAGAAGAATATCACTGGAATGAAGGGTTATGACCGGGCAAGATCTTTAGGACGTGCAACAATCGGCTAAATCATCATGGCTTCTTTGTTGTTAGCAAAATATGCTAAGGTACCTCATTCTCACTTACCGCTACAATTTAAGGCCAGATGCGGTAGAGAGAACTTCTGTTTCGGTAATGAGAATGTAATCATACAGGCTATTTATAAATATATATTATGAATTATTAATTTAAATATTATTTTCTAACTGTTGGGAAGCTTTAGCAAACGCTAGGGTGACAAATTTCAGATATAAAGTTTACAACAAAAAAAAAATAAAAGTGATGGTAAGTCTACACAAATGTGGATGCCCACACACACACGTTGGCACATCTATCATTATGAAGACTTTCCATAGGTGTAATTATTTTTATACTGAGCTGATATTTTCTGTTTCCTAGCCCCTAAACTCTCACAGAAAACTTTTTGCCATTTCACATTTTTAATAAACATTGTATGTTTATTTAACCATTTGATTTACTGGGACAGCTCATAATGTAGGTGTAGAGACAAATTGTGCAAATTGAAGACAATTAGTCCTCACAAAGCAACTCAACAGAAAACACAGGTTTATTGCACTATAAAAGTGAATCTTACAGTCTTTGAATACCGAAACACTTGCAATACGGGATGAGTTAAGCCGCGGTCGCACTAGACTTTGAACGTGCAAAATTTTACCGGATGCTGTAATGGTCGTGATATGACGTCACGGTCTACAGCGTCTTTTTTATAAACATGAATTCAACACATAACTTAAAGTAATACATTTAAAATGTAAAAATATAGAACCTACTCGACTTTACTGCAAAACATAATTCTTTTAATTCAGCCAAGAGGTCATGCCGTGACGAATCGATCTTCTACTGGTCGCACGTCTTCATGTCATGCGAATTCGCAGGTCAGAGTTCACCAAACTGAACGCAGCGAAATGCGAATTTTTTCGCACAAGCTTGGGTTTCCGGTCTGACGCATTCGCATGCGTTTGAATGGAAGTCAATGGAACGAAAAGTGCAGTGTGACCGCCCCTTTACATGGGATTATTTTAAGACATGTTTGGATCCTTTTGAATCCCATGTTAGAATTTTCTAAAAAGAATAATGTCACAAATCACTGCCATTAAAAAGGTACAATATGTAATAATTTTGTCTGCTAGAGGTTGCTAGAGGCCTATTCAAAACAAAGGCGTAGCTTGATGATGCCAAGTTTTAGAGCGGTTTTAACAGTTGTGCCCTTGTCTATTAAAACATGTAATATATTAAAGCATCTTTGGTGTTTCCATGGTTTTCTACAAAATAAAAACAGAAACCGAGGGTAACACGGGTGTGACGCAATTGACAGGCGGCTACTCACACATCCCGGAGCCTTGGTTAAAATTTTCTCATGATTTACAAATAGTTGGAAACATTTGGGATATTGTAAGTACTCAAGTGAACAAAATATATAACATTGGCCTAACGGTTTTTGGATATTAAAGTTAGTTAAAGTTATTAAAGTTCAAGCACGAGTAGTAATCAGTAGTAATTTAAAAAAAAAAAAAAAAAAAAAAAAAAACGGTGAGAGGTGAGACCTGAACAGCACACGGTGCTATCTGTGTTTAAACTAAACTCATTTAAGACTTGCCGATTTAAACCTTCAAGAACAAGACGCGAAAGAGAGCTTGCGCGCACAAGCTTATTTCAGTCAGCGTGCAAATACTGAGTTCTCTTTCAAGTCTTGCGCTTCAGCAGACAAATTCATACAAAAATTATGTCAACATGCCCGTCTTAGCGAGTATCCTAGCAAACATGGCCGGTTATGTCTTAAGTGAACGTATAATAGTCGAGAAAGACAGCGCATGTGTAACAGTATATGTATCGTGCATGTCTTATAGGGGAAAAAAAAATATTCCTGCTGCCTGTTTTTAATGTTAAATCAAACCAAACAAACAAATAAAGAAATCGCTCACTGCTCTTGACTGAATAGTTTTTGTAACTTCAATAATGATCAATCTTTATTTATTTTATACAGTAAAGGTAATATGCAGTGATATTTTATATTTGATTACTTAATCCATTTTCTGTACATGAGAACTACTGTTCGATACCTGAAAAACCTGAAAAGCACTGTCCCTGGATCTGTTTTTTCGCTCTTTATTCTTTTTTATGTATTATAGAAGTATAGAATTGGGACTCGGTATCGGTAGATACTCAAAATCAAATGACTCGGACTCTAGGGCAAAAAAAAACGTGATCGGGACATCCCTAGTTTAATAAATGGAAAAATAGTAGTTTGCTTTTAGATGCATGTGCAGAATCTATACAATATGTTCTTTAAGGTTTGCCACATTTTGAAAATATGTCAGGTTTAAAAAAAATAATAAAAATATTTGATTGTAAATGGCAGCAGTTGTTTCGGTAATGAGAAAAATCAAATCCAAGCCAAATAAAAATGTTAATTTAAAAATATATATTATATATAAATTAGTTGATGCAAACATTTTTAAAATTTGCAGGTTTGAAATCTTTGGAACTAAGATGTCGTGGGAATCACCCCCCTAATCGACTCTCATAAGCATAGATTCAGGAACATCACAGGTGTTTTTTATAAATTGTAGTTTGATCAATACCTTCTGGGTTGTTTAAAAGACTAAAGCCATCGAAATTTATCAAAATTTGACAAAATGCTTTATTTTACAATAAAAGATTTTATTGGAATGATTTTTTGCATGATTTGTTACATTTAGCAGATTTTGACTCATTAATAAGCATGACATGACTTGACTGGAGTTCAAACTTCTTTTTACCCCTAAGCAAAGGACCAAAAAAAGAACATTGCTGTGAGTATATCGGGGCTTTAATACTTAAAGTAGCATTTGGAATCAACCATCAAGGGAAAAAACAAAATGCTGTTAAACTTTAGAAAGAGTCAGTGTTCTAGCCCTGTCATAAGAGTCTGGCACTGGAGAAGCCCATGTGATTTATTGGGTGCGGTTAGAAAAGTCTGACACTTTATGATAAAGGACAAACATTTAGTTGAGAAGGGTGGAGTCATCTGACTTTAGTCAAAGACATTCTACTATACATTGTAACTCATGCTGTGTGTAATCAGATTCCTAAAAATGTCCTTCCTGAAAACTGGCTCACTCTCTGCGGAGCTGGTGCTCCCTTTTTGTAGTGTCACTCCAGTACACAGCCAATTTATTTATTCATTTTTTATTATTTATTTATTTTTTTGATAACTTCATTCACTCGAAAGTAAGAGTTTGAATGAACACCAGTAAACCGATGTGTTAAAACTCAGGCAACTAAACCAATTATTCACAACACTGACTATGTTTACATGTGTACCAATAATCTGAATTATTTCTAGTGGTGCAACGAATCACGAAACTCAAGGTTTGGATCATATTATGGTTTTTGAGTCATGGATCGGATCATTTTTAGAATCCGCAAGAATAGAATAAATAAATAAAATACAAATGAAAACGAGGGTTTTGAGGCAAATGTAACTTTGCTTCCCATTTATTACTTACAGAACACCAAGTACTTTGATACCACAGCAAAAACTTCTAACTAATAAAGATCAAACATTATTAAAGACAAGTGAACAGACAGCAAAAATAAGAATATACAAATTAAAACAGAGATAAATACTATAGAACAGTTATGGTCTAAGAGTAGAATTTAGGCAGAGAAATTAAATTATTAATTAAAAAAAAAAAAAAAAAAAAGTATAATTGTCTGCATGCTTAGTGTTAAAGGGATAGTTCACCCAAAAATGAAAATGTGATGTTTATCTGTTTACCCCCAGCGCATCCAAGATGTAGGTGACTTTGTTTCTTCAGTAGAACACAAATGATGATTTTTAACTCCAACCGTTGCCGTCCGTCATTCTTATAATGCGAGTGAATGGTAACACAATTTATAAGAGTCAAAAAATATGCATAGACAAATCCATATTAAACCCTGCAGCTCGTGACGACACATTGATGTCCTAAGACACAAAACGATCAGTTTTTTTTGCGAGAAACCAAACAGTATTTATATAATTTTTTACTTCTAACACACCACTATGTCCAACTGCGTTCAGCATTCACTTAGTGAAGTCTGATCGCGCTCTGACAACGGAAGTGATGTCTAGCACTCATTGAAGTATAAGTGTGAGACATCACTGACGTTCTCACAGCACGATCAGACTTCACTAAGCGAATGCTGAACGCAGTTGGACATAATGGTGTGTTAGAGTATTAATGTATTGACTCTTATAAATTGTGTTCCCATTCACTCGCGTTATAAGACTGACAGACGGCAAAGGGTGGAGTTAAAAATCATCATTAGTTTTCGACTGAAGAAACAAAGTCACTTACATCTTGGATGTGCTGGGGGTAAACAGATAAACATCAAATTTTCAAAACGCTATAAATCCATTTGGATTAATTTGAGTAAAAAGGTGTTTTCTTTACCAAGAAAGTAGCCAGATAAAAACCACAACTTTCTGTTTCAAATTTTAACATAGCATCTTTTGGTTATAAAAACATAAAAAAAAAAAATAGATTTTCAAAAGTTTATTATAAAAACATATTATTTCCTCCCCAAACACGTTTTTTTTTTTTTTTACAAAATGCAATTAATCCATCAATATAAAAGTTGTGTTTCATATTGAAAATACACAACAAAGTAAGTTGATTCACATATATGACAGTTCAGAGGCTTTGACAATACTAATCTTATATACAGGCATTTGATTAAAAATACATTCAGTCGTCGCTCCCAAGATGAATTCAACAAGTCATCTTGTTAATGTTATAAATTACTCGAGTGCCTCATCTTCTTAATCTCATCATGTAAATGATTACATTTTGGCTTACATTTCTTCCCCAGCAAAGAAACCACCTCAGGTTCATAAATGCTGTCAAAATTATAAATTTTGCTGTTTTTGTTGATCACAAAGTAGATGAGGAAAACTAGGATGCCGGGTGTATTCAGAGCGCCGCCATTTATGTTTAGCGCATGGAATGGTGCCTTGTGATTGGATATATCGCATTCTGCAGAGAAGGGAGAGTGGCGTTTTTCACGTTTTGGAAAGTAAGTGAGAAAACATGACAGAATAACATGGTGGATATCGCATTTTGCGTAAAATTAAATAACTTGTCAATACCGACCAAATACAATACTGATTTTGGTGGAAACTCAATAGAAAAAAAAAAAAAAAAAAAAAGCTGTTTATCGCATTTTGGAACCAAACTTTTCAAATGGTTTATTATTTTGTTTCGGTAGTGACAAATTTGGGGAGGAAAAATATTCAAAAATTTCTGAAAATACAATTTGAGAATTAACAGCACAATTACTAAAAATGTGTAGCAGTGATATTATACATTTTGCATGCATACAAAATTTGTGGAAAAATAAATTTTTTTCAGAAAAAATCTATAAAGCATACTGTGCCAATTATCGTACACAATGTATACATTTGAAATGTTATCCATGTTATCTTTATATAAAATGTACACAGTTTGTAATAAGACAATGACCTTAATGCATTGTTTATTATAAACATGCAGTTATGAATTACAGTGAGGGGGTTCTAAATAGAAATGACGACATATGTTTGTTCCACTGTATTGTTTTGATAATGAACAATCTGCGATGCCACGTTTGCAGTGCTTTGTTGTGTGTGCGTGAGGCGCCAGCGCGATCAAACAGCAGTCTTTGCAAGGGACATGCCTCATTGGTTCATGGCCAGGTCAGATTACGTCAGAGTTTGTTGTCGTTTGTTAGAAAAATCATACCACACTGCGCAGACATTCCACGACTAAACAGATGCCAACAGGGCTATCACACTAGCTGCGTCTCATTTCAGACTGGCTGCGTCCTGATCCAACAAACTCCAACAGACGTGTTTGTTGGCGTTTATCTGTGCAGCGTAAACTGGCCTTTAACTTTAGCCGCATTCTTTGTGGAACTTGCCAACTAGCACATTATTAGGAAAGGTGATTTGCAAAGATTCATAAAAAAATAAAAAATAAAAAAAACCTATAATGTTACTCACATCTTCTGGAAGTACTGATCCATCCTTCAGGAACTTTTTAGCAAAACAAACTTTTTAGTGCAGACTAGACTTGTGCCGATATTCGGTAATGCGATAAATCGCGATAATGAATATGCACGATATTGTAATCGTCGGCACTTCAGAATACCGTAAATATTAATTTTCTACCAATTATTAATTTTTTATAAGGCAATTAAGAATACTTTACCCATCAATCGTATAAAATGCACAACACCGCTGTATTCTGCGTCAAAAGGACACGCGCTCAGATGTAAACAATCCCAACGTGCACGAGAAGCACATGGCGGAACGAGTGAAGGAGACGAGCTGAATGAAAGTGCGCGTTCACTCTCTGAAAGCAGAGGGCGCTGATGGAACAGCAGCGTGCAGCGGTTACCACGGAAACCGTGCAAACAAAGTAACTGCGCTAGTGAAGTTTTTAAATTGCTTCAAACAGCCATTCATTTTTTTTGTAATCTCAAGTATACTGAATACTTAAAAAAGACTTAAAAGGATATTTTCAAACTTCATTAGTTAACATGTTAATTCATTATCACTAAACTGACAATAAAAATACTTATTAATTAATGTTAATTTCTTAGTTAGTATTTAATAACATTACTAAAATCAAAATAACTTTTTTTAATGGACCTGAGACAAAACTAACAATGATCAGTTGTGTTTCTAAACTAACATTAACAAAAAAATAACACTTTCTGTAACAAATGTAGCTATTGCTCAATCTTAGTTAATGCATTAAATAGAGTAAAGTGCTATCTGTTGTTCTTTATAGCCTAATTGTTTTATTACAAAAAGAGTTCTTAAACCTGTTAAACTATGACAAAAATGGTTTTGCAACTTATTTTAATATCGTGATAATACCGTATTACCGTGATAAAAGCTTCATCAATTAATCGCAACATGAAAATTTGATACCGTCACATGCCTAGCGCAGACAATCGTATATAGGTAGATCCGGGGAACATTCCCTTCAAAAACCAAATGAATCCACTGCATCTTCAGCGGTTCAGATGTCGAGAGTAAAGGACGACTGCTATGTTAATTCTTATATCCACTAACAAAATGCCTCAGTTGCTTAGGAGACATTCTTGTCTACACCTGCGCGGCGTCGAAACAATGGCGGACTGTTTACAGCTCACTCAGGGCGGGTCTATGCTAAAACGGCAGTCAAGAGTTGTGGGAGGGGCCTGTGCACATTTACGTCACTTTGCCAAGAATCTGAACAGCTTGATCTGACAATGTGCTTATGATTTGTGGAGATAAAAAAAAAAAGAAAAAGCAATGGGTGGATTTTTATCATTATAGGGTGTTTGTTTAGACACTGCCAACACACATTTATGTCCAAACACCAAGTAAAAGTGAATTTTGCATCCGATGTCCCCTTTTAACCGGTCTCCCTCAATGAAACTTAAAAGGACATATATATCTAGAGTAGGGCTGGGCTATATATCGCATGCGATCGTCACACGCATTCCGTCAGTAAAGCCGGTTCCCTGATTGCCTGCTTTCAAATGGAGCGGCATTTAATAGACAGAGCCGTAGTTCACTGATAACCCACGCAATATCGCAATATCGTTCATTATCAAAGGCGATACATCTGCGATATGAACGCGATATTGCGTGGCTTATCAGTGATTTACGGCTCTGTCCACCACAACACATCCAAGATTGAGAACAATGCACGCGCACACACACACACACACACACAGAGAGAGGTGAAAGGATAAGGCAATACAATGAGAAATACAATATGAGAGCACAAACTTCAGTACAAAACTGACTTTTGTATTAAAAAAAAAAAAAAAAAGAAAAATGCTTAACTTGGAGACAAAATCTATTTTTATTGTTATAATTATGATTTAATAATGTAGATTACTTATGAAAATTAGTCAAAATGAGTCAAATAGCATATCAAATAGCAATAGCAAACAGTAGAGCTCTGCAGCCATGTTTAACAATGCTATTAAAATGTAGATAACCAAATAGTCCAGATCATGGACAAGCATGTAATCAAGCATGTAATCAAATACATAATACCAAATGTGAAATTTTAAGGATCTACAATTGAGAAACTTATATTGATTGACAATTGTTATTATATTGAATATTATCCTTAATGTATGTCAAGCTACGACCCTGCTTATCAAATTTAAAATGAGAAAATACTTTTTTTTTTGCTGTTGATGTTAAAGAATGTGCATCCAAAGCAACATCAAATTCCACATGATCAATCATCATTTGTAAAATTTAATCAAATTAAACAGATGTCTTTGAATGGCAAAATGTGACTGAAATTTAAACAGCACAATTGCGGTTATCTCAAATAACCTCGTGAATGTTTTTTACAAGTTGAAATCTGGTAATTACGGTAGTAACATGGCGTGAATGCAAATATATGTGAATTTTAACATGTAAACAGCACATTGACGACGTCAGTGCTTCCCACACATAGACCTTACTTGGGCGGGCCGACCACGTATAATAACGGCCTCCGGCAAGTATATTCGGAGACACATTTTTGCTTTTATTATTTTTATCCTTATACTTTTATATCCGCGCAAGATAATAAAACCATCCGCGATCGATTAACTATTCTTTTCGTACCTGCTCGGTATGTGTACGTCAGAACTGTTTACTCCCGCTAACATTCAAACGGGCGCTGCATTGTGCAAAGTCACAAGATGGCGCTGTTGCGCTTTCTACAAGCTCGCGCAACAGCGCTTCAGACTGCTTCAAAGTGATTCTCAATCAATGAAAAGTGCAGATTTATGCCAAGCGATTGCTAATGAACTCAAGTTGATGAATAATTACAATGTCTACTTTATGGCTTTTATATAAAATGTTTTAGACGATTGTAAGAATCTGAAGGATCAGCCTGCAATAGTAAAGACATTTCAAAATAAGAATACCTGTGTATTTCAGGCTTGTTAATTAAAAGACACACTAAGTTTTTTCTTTTTCTTTTGGGCATTATTGGAATTTTGGTTTCACAAATTGTATTTAATTTGATTTCCATTTAATTCATAGTAAATTATTGTAGTCTCCCCCACAGGAAGGAAAGACTAAGAACATTATTTGACATATATTATTAATTTTATAAATTTTACTAGTAAAATCAGTGTCCCATTCACTGAGAGAGACACTATATGACAGCAAGGAGAACATAGAAAAATGTGAACCATTTAAATGCTGTAATTTTGCATAATTTACAATGCATAAAAATGCATAATGTTAGCATGTAATTAAATGTATATGTTATTTAATTTACTTAAAATTAACTTCAATATATAAAAATACTGTTAAAAATCACACATTGTTTGTTTGTCACATGTAGAAGACCATTTTTGTGCCGTGGGTAATAAGAGGATTTTTCACCCGGCTACCACCGCAAGTATATTTCAAACCTGTGGGAAGCACTGGACGTGTTGTTTGCATGCCAAATACATGTTGTTTACAAGTTCCATATGACTGTTAAAGAGTATAGCAAACCAGACACATCCTTCTGTACGCATTCACAAGTTTAAGCAAAAGTGGCAATCCAAAACAGTGAATCAATCACCACACCTGCAAAAGTTCAAGAATGACCACAATGCTGACAAGATCTTATCTCTAGCACTCCTTGTACACACATGAGTCATCACAGGTGCATAACTAACACATCATCTTATCAGCAAGCCATATCTAGGGATGCAGCGATACCATTTTTCAGAACTGATCCGATCCCGATACCAAAAATTATGAGTATCTGCAATACCAATTCCAATTTTTAAATCAATGTGGAAATTCTACACCTCTTAGTTTATGACTACTTCATTAAAAACACATGATAAAAAAAAAAGACAAAATTATATTAAATTAGGTTAATGGATAATTCAGCAGCAAGAGATATTCCAGAAACATCATGAGTTCACAATTTTATAAAACAACCCTCTACACTGCTAGTAAATCACTCACGTGTGACTAAATTTCACGAGGAGACAAAAAAAAAAAAGTGTTACGCACCACTGGGAGCGCCCTCTGTCGCCTTCTCTCACACACACTTACTCACCGTGAGAGAAAGAGAGCACACGCAGGGCTCATTGACAGAATTGTCACTGTCCCGATCTGACCAGTGCTGCCTCATCATAAAAGTTTATCATTTGTGTGCGTTTTTTAAGCCTTGCCAATTTAAACATTCAACCGCAGGAAGATGCAAAAGTCTTGCACTCTGTATGAGAAGAAGTTTTGTGTGCACCAACATCCAAAGCACACACCCAGCCGCGTCGGACAGCATCTGAGTACTGAATTGAGAGCTCTTTCAAGTCTCTTGAACTGACAATTTCACACAAAATTGTCAAAATGCCCGTCTTTTATTTTGCAAATGATTAATCGTTGCACATACCTAGTAACAATATACTGAATTTGTGCGTTAGTCTTAAAGGGACAGCAGCCTAATATTCCTGCTGCTGCCTGTGTTTTTAATGATAATCAAACAACAGACTACCTGCAAAAAAATAAATAAATAAAAAATGCTCGACTGAACAACTTCTGTAACTTTAATAAGAATTAATCTATATCTATTTATACAGTGAAGACTATGCAGTTCCTTTACATTGATTTATTCAATTTCTGTAACTAATAAACATAACTACTATTAGATCTACCTAAAAAAAAAAATGAAAAGTGCTGTTTATTTAAAGGTGCAATATGTAATATTTTCTGTCCACTAGAGGCCTTTTCAAAGCATCTTGGGACAATCTTGGGACATGTGGTCCAGGGATGGGCCTAAAAAAATTATCACGATAATTTCAGGTATTTATTGCGATAACGATAACAATGATGATAATTTAGATATATATATATATATATATATATATACCATAAACTTGATAGTCATTAGTCAGCAAGAAAAATAAGAAAAAAAAACATTTAAAACAAAACGAACTGGATTAGAAACTGAATTATTTAAGTATAAGTATCATAACTTTATTATTATAAAATATACCTAAACTGAGTGCTTGTAATCAAACGCATCATTTTATTCTGGAGACTGAACTCGTTCTCTGCTGCCACACTGGACCTCACCACCTACTGGGCAGGGGTGGGAATTACATTTACAAGCTACATCAGCCTCAGTAATCTTTCAAAATGACGGACGGCCTTCATATTTTTTCCGTCATTGCTAAAAAACAAAAACAGTTAACGCGACCTCATATTATATATATATATATATATATATATATATATATATATATATATATATATATATATATATATATATATATATATATATATATATATATATATATATATATATATATATATATATATATATATATATAAATATATTATATATAAATATATTATATATAAATATATATATATAAATATATATATATATAAATATATATATATATATATAATATATAAATATAATATATAAATATATTATATATAAATATATAATATATAAATATAATATATAAATATATTATATATAAATATATTATATATAAATATATTATATATAAATATATTATATATATATATATATATATATATATATATATATATATATATATATATATATATATATATATATATATATATATATTTATATTTATATATATAAATATATTATATATAAATATATTATATATAAATATATTATATATAAATATATATATATAAATAAAGTCACACGTGGCGCGATTGTCATGCCGACCGTAACAGCCCTAACTGTGTCAAAAAGTAACAATCCCAACTATGTCTTCAGATAGTTTACAAAATATATCTGACGCAGCTCTCCGTGTACGCGCTTCGGATGAGTACACACAAATCTCCTCACAGCGCGCGCAAGTTCTCTTACAGTTGAATGTTTAAAGTGGCAACTGGCAAGGTTTAAATGAGTTTAGTTTAAACAGTAGCAACGTGGGATGTTCAGGTCTCACCTGCACTCGCGCGCTATCAAAACCCGGGTGATGATGGCGTGAATGACATACGGCTCATTCACTGAACATTTGTTTATAGTGATTACCGTAGCTTGCTCCACATCTGATTTTCTATAACCAAACCAGTTTCAAATTGTGAAGGGAACTCTTCGCTTAACAACAAGCTGCTCCTCAGCCTCACGTCTTTCGTCATGCTTGTTTTAACTCCACACGTGAACAGTGAATTGGTCGCGCACGAAATACATCAACAACTAGACTTATCGTAATTATCGCGAGGTGACAATTTTTTATCGCGAGGAGAATTTTCAACGGTATTTATCGCAAATGATAATATCGCCCATCCCTAATATCGTCTTCACCTCTACGACCAGTGGAAAAGAATTGGGATAAGAGTCAGGAAGAAATCATGTTCACTGATGCGATTATTAATGTTACTGTAGTATGAAGCAGAGCAGGACCAAGTGCTGGAGCGATTGTACAACACACGCCTTACGAGCAGCAGAACTTTTATTATGCTACAGTCGCCAGTGCCGCTTCCGCTTTTCTTGTCATAAGTATGAGGTAACACAGCTCTGTTTATCATATTAGATACATTTGAGTGTGTTGAAAATGATGTTAGCAGCCGCCGAGCGAACACACACTTGTTACACACTTCAGTAAGATAGATCAGTTTTAGAATATATTAAATGCTGGATGGCTTGTTTTGATAAATGGCATGCAATTAATTTTAAAACATATTGTATGATGGAGAAAATGCTGTATTACTGTTACTAAAAAATAAAGCTGCATCTGATTATGCTATGTTAGCTACTTCACAAAAGTGTTTTTCTCTAAGGCATGGTAAAGCATGGTACTAGCAAAAAATCAAGACAATTAGGTTTAAACAATAAGACTAAACATGTTGAGCTATACAACAAAAATTAGTTTTCTGTCCATAAATATATCAAAACAGTTGTTCCCTTGTCTATTAAAGGGGACCTATTACACAAAATTCACTTTTGCATGGTGTTTGGACATAAATGTGTGTTGGCAGTGTGTGTACAGAACCACCCTATAGTGATAAAAATCCACCCACTCCTTTTTTTTTAATCCCCATAAATCATAAGCAGTGTCTCAGAACGAGCCGTTTCCAGATCCCTGGCAGTGTGACGTCACAAAAGCTACAGGCTCCACCCATACCGTTGACTGACACTGAAGTTTGAACATGGAACTGCCCTGAGCAAGTTCACAGCGCCATTACTGCACTAACGAGAATGTCTCCTAAGTGTTTTGTGTTTGGTGTTCTGTAGCTGGATGGATTCATCCACATAGCTCTCTTCATTTACAACCTAAATCTGAGCTGCAGTACAACAGGCTTGTACTAATATAATGGATAAAAAACAAGAAGTCAATATAAGTTATAACCGTAATTGAACTATACCTGTTGTATATCCATGCAGCATATATTAGCAGTTTCTAACATTATTGTGCATCCTGATTGAATCCTGACGGGAGAACGAGCTCTTAAGCTCCGCCCTCCTAGGCCGAGCGCAGCAGCTCATTTGCATTTAAAGGGACCACACTGAAACGGCGCGTTTTTGCTCAACCACTAAAAGTGGCAATTTTAACATGCTATAAAAAATGATCTGTGAGGTATTTCAAGCTAAAACTTCATAAACTCTGGGGACATCAGAGACTTATTTTACATCTTGTAAAATGGGGCATAATAGGTCCCCTTTAAAACATGTAAATAATAAAGCATCTTTGGTGTTTCCGTGGTTTCTACAAAATAAAACCGGAAACCGAGGGTAACGCGGGTATGACGCAACTGACAGGCGACTCCTCAAACGTCCTGGAGCCTTAGTTAAAATTGAAATTTTCTCACGATTTACAAATAGTTGGAAACATTTGGGATATTGTAAGTACTCAAGTGAACAAAATATATAACACTGGCCTAGTGGTTTTGGGATATTTTACTGCAAAATTCTTACATATTGCACCTTTAGTGACAGAATTTTCATTTTTGGGTGAACTATCCCTTTAACAATACAATAAGTAAATCCACTTCACCAGCTAATTACTCACCAACAGTGATGCCATAGAAATATAAAGTAACCGCAAAAATGGAAGTTCAAAGTTCTCCGGCACATAAGGTCTATACATTTACATTACATAATAATTTGAAAGATTGTTCTTGAGTTATGTGAATTTTTACTCCCAATCATTTTAAAATTAAAACAAAGTAATGTAGGCCAACACCATTAACGCTGCATTCACACGGGGCGCCGGCGTTAACGCTTCTCATTTACTTTGAATGGGTGACGTCATGCGTTGCCGAACTGAATTGTGGGTTCTGTCGCGTCGTTTCACTCGCGTTGCAAGTGGCAGAAGTCGAAGATTTCTCAACTTTTCAAGTGCCAACGCAGGCGTCATCCAATCAGATGGCCCTATGCAAATTCCCTAGAGCAGTCGCTAGCCAACTGCGTTCATGCAACACTGGAAAGTAAAGTGATTGGCTGTAATCACTATAATGGTCACGTCAACACAAGCTTCAGACACGCCCTCCGTCAAGAGTTGATGCTGACGCCCCGTGTGAATGCATCATAAGAAAGAACTAGCATGATCTAACAATGGACAAAAGCAGACATATAACATTGACCAAGATAAATTTGTGAGAAAGATTCATGATACCTAATTTAGAGTAGTGTAATGCATATAATGCAAATAGTAATGTAGCTATGTAACCTTGTTATAAAGCGTTTGGAATACAAAATCATAATCCCACATCAAAAGCATAACATGGAGTGCTCTGGGTCAAAGAATGGATAAACTTATAAAACATAACTCCAGGATTATTTAAATTTAAAGGATTAGTTCACTTTCAAATTAAAATTTCATGATAATTTACTCACCCCCATGTCATCCAAGATGTTTATGTCTTTCTTTCTTCAGTCGAAAAAAAATTAAGGTTTTTGATAAAAACATTCCTGTATTTTTCTCCATATAGTGGACTTCAGTGGACTCCAAACAGTTGAAGGTCAAATTACAGTTTCAGTGCATCTTCAAAGGGCTCTACACGATCCCAGGTGAGGAATAAGAGTCTTATCTAGTGAAACGATCGGTAATTTACTTTTAACCATAAACGCTTGTCTTTAACTAGCTCTCTTTTTCTTCTTCTCTATTACAATTCCGGCAGTGTAGATGCTGCTAAGTGTATTACTGCCCTCCACAGGTCAAAGTTTGAACTAATTGTTATATACTTGCACTAGCATATTGTATATGACAATTTAGTTCAAACTTTGACCTGTGGAGGGCAGTAATACACTTAGCAGCATCTACACTGCCGGAATTCTAATAGAGAAGTTGAGAGCTAGTTCAAGGCAAGCGTTTATGGTTAAAAGTATATAATTTTTTTTTTCCCTTATTCCTCATCTGGGATTATTTAGATCCCTTTGAAGCTGCACTGAAACTGTAATTTTGACTTTCAACCATTTGGAGTCCATTGAAGTCCACTATAAGGAGAAAAATCCTGGAATGTATTCATCAAAAACCTTAATTTCTTTTTGACTGAAGAAAGAAAGACATGAACTTTGATCTTGGATGACATGGGGGTGAGTAAATTATCAGGAAATTTTCGTTTGAAAGTGAACTAATCCTTTAAGTGCAATATTGCAAACGCTGACCACAGGACAGTGAACTATAGCTAGTGATTTATATCAAATATAACCTCTTGTTATTTGAGAACATGCGAATGAAAGGTTGCAACCTTTAGCTGAATCAATGACAAGCAAGCAACAGAGGGAAGAAATTGCAAGGGAAATTGATACTACCAGACACCAGCACTGACATTCACCACCAACACCAACAAGAGATCTTCACAATACATTCAGGCTTGGTTCACAGACAGGAATTACATTAAACCAGGATTGGGCCTTAGTTCAATTAGCTTTTATAAACCAACCTTACAAGAAAAAACAAAAACAAAAACAAAACACATTACTGGCGTGCATCTTGAGGCAAAACAATGGCACGGACATATTTTTAAGATATGTCAGTGCACGTTGCTTCCAGTTAAAACAGCTCAAACATGCATTTTAGTCTGGGACTACACTTAAACCTTGTCTGTGAAACCAGGGGTCAAATTTTAAAACCAAATCACACTGACATCTCGATGGCCACTATATTACATATGTGTAATCTCCACACTGACCAGCGCTTGTTTATCTATGTGGGGGCCAGTGGGGCTCGCGCATCTGTTACTCTATAGAGTTTACACCATATCTGTTCATGCACAATGTTTCGAAAGTCTATTAAAAGCTTCTGAAGTCTGTCAAACTTTGTTTTAAATGCCCAGGCCTGCAGAACGATCCTGCACTGAGCTTTAATGCGAAATCAACATACAGCTCCGTGTGCACGCGAGACACACCAGCGCGTTCACATCAAATTCTGACATTTCTCAAACACTGTGCATTGAAACACAAAATGCATATCATCGGGACATGGTTTGCATTCATGTCCGTAAGTTTTGTGCGTGTGTGCGTCCATTAGCAACATTAGCAACTCACATTTCTTCAGCCACTTCATCCAGCAGCGCACGATGAGGCTGTGATGTTTCTTATTCTCGATGCACCACGACGACAATCCCTGGATGGACTCCATCGTATTGGAGACTCCTTGAAATCGTCGGTCCAGCGATGACTCCAAAGCGGCAGACGAGCCGCGGCCACCGCTGTGACCACTACTGGCCGCTCCGGGTCCAGCCGCCATCTTCCCTTCACTGCCAATGCAAGCAGCGTCGCACTGGAGGATTTAATCACGCTGCACCAGCAGAGGGCGCCGCTGCACATTTACACACAACCAGCAGAGGGCATTATTGATGATCCTCCATGTAGTATGATCCTGCAATAGACCTTATTCACGGCTGCGCCATTTTTGATTTTTAACGGGAATGAAAGCGAGGCTGAGGGATAGATCTTCAGTAGGTTGTACTGGTATTTAATGTGTTTTTTGATTATTCTGCTGATGAAACACTGCAAAAATATCTATCCAAGAAATTTCAGTAGACAAAAAACTCAACATGAGTTGTGGAAAAAAGTATGATGTAGGGAGCTGATGCCATTGAAAACATTCTGTTTTGAAGTTTTGCAGACATTATGGGAACGTTATTCTGAATAACGTTCCCATATTACTTGAAGAGCAATTGTTCATTACTTAGAGAGAACCTAGCTTAGAACGTTCTGAGAACGTTTAGATGGGCCCTAACCCTAAACAACTGGTAACAGTTGCTAATATTCTACCTAATTTGCCTAATTTACCTAATTTTTCAGTATATGAGCCCCTATATTCTGGTTTTAAATTAAATTTTCTTGGAAAGAAAAAAAAAAATCAAAGAAGAAGTAGGCTGTGATTGTGATTCCAATAAAGTAGGCTTTATTCTTTGGTGCTTTTCCTCTAGTGTTCCTCTAGTGTGCAGTAAATGGTAAAACTGTTTAAGCAACAAACATGTGTGTTAATGATTACGATAAGAAATTAAAATAACATGATAACAAATTCTAGTTATCTACATCAAGCAGTATAATGAACTGTTTCTGCACAGGTAAAATAACTGGACATTTAGTCACCGTGATTTTGCCTAGTAAGATATTCCTGGGTCTACATATTTTGTTGATCCTGGAGCAACATTCATGTCCGAAAATTTTGTCCTACCCCTAAACATAACCCTACCCATCCCTAAAATCAGAGGGAAATGATAATAACACCGATGTAGAAGCACTTAAAATTTAGTGTCTCCAATTGACCTATGCTGCATGTCAAAACGAGGAAACCCACACAGAGAACATGCAAACTCCACACAGCAAGTCCTCCTGGCTGAGTTGAACCAGGGATCTTCTTGCTGTGAAGCGACAGTGCTACCCCACTGAGCCACTGCTGCCCTATTGTGGAATAAACTTTTTTTTTTTTTTTTTTTTTAATATAGGCAGTTCTGAAGGAGAATGAGCGGAAATTAGGTGATTTTGACTTCTTTTTTATTATCAGGACCCAAGCACTAAAAGTGTACAGTTTTCTTAAGGATTATTATTAATAGGCTATTATTAGTTTTCTAAAATATAGCTACATTTATTTCAAGGTGTCTGTCATCACTTGATAATATAAGAAAGAGTCTATAATGTTTTTTATTTATTTATTTAATGTCATTTTTCTGCTCAACTATACATCACAAGCTCCGACGGCCACAGAGCTTGACCCACTGCGGACCCCAGCCATCATGGCTGCCATGCCAGAGTCCCCAGCCATCATAGTCATAACACCTGAGTCCCCAGTCATCATGGCTGCCACGCCAGAGTCTCCAGCCATCATGGCTGCCACGAAAGAATCTCCAGCCATCATGGCCACCATGCCAGAGTCTCCAGCCATCATAATCGTAACACCTGAGTCCCCAAGAAATTAGGCACAGGCCACAGCAGAGTCCCCAACCATCATGGCTGCCACGAAAGAATCTCCAGCCATCATGGCCACCATGCCAGAGTCTCCAGCCATCATGGCTGCCATGCCAGAGTCCCCAGCCATCATAATCGTAACACCTGAGTCCCCAAGAAATTAGGCACAGGCCACAGCAGAGTCCCCAACCATCATGGCTGCCACGAAAGAATCTCCAGCCATCATGGCCACCATGCCAGAGTCTCCAGCCATCATGGCTGCCATGCCAGAGTCCCCAGCCGTCATAGCCGCATCACCTGAGTCCCCAGACATCAAGTCCGCTCCAGTGACAGCGTCAGCTCCAGGCCCCGAGTCCGCTCCAGTGTCAGCATTGGCTCCAGGCCCTGAGTCCGCTCCAGTGTCAGTGTCGGCTTCAGCCCTGAGTCCGCTCCAGAGTCAGCGTCAGCTCCAGGCCCTGAGTCCGCTCCAGTGTCAGCATTGGCTCCAGGCCCTGAATCCGCTCCAGTGTCAGTGTCGGCTTCAGCCCTGAGTCCGCTCCAGAGTCAGCGTCAGCTCCAGTCCCTGAGTCCACTCCAAAGTCGGCTCCAGCCCCTTAGTCCGCTCCAGCATTGACTCCAGTCCCACAGCTCAGCCCAGAGAGTAATGCGCTGACCATAATGGCTATGGCGATTTTGTGTGTGTCGGCTGCACACAGATGCAGCCCCTCCCAAGAACAGCTCTCCCAGACAGAGTTATGGAGGCCGTCTCAGAGCCGCCTGCCCCTAAGGCGAACCCTAACCTCTCTGTGCCTTCTGTTACAGTTTCCCCTGATCTGCTGTGGTGGTCTTCTGCTCTGCCATGGGGACCTTCAGGCCTGTCTACTCTGCTGTGGTGGACTTCAGCTCACAGCCCTGGCCACCTGCTCAGCCTTGGCCACATGCTCTGCTCTGTCCACTGGTCCTCTTCCTTGGCCCACCATCCCTCTTCCTGTTCTGCCTCCGCTCCACCACCCACCTGGTTGGGGGCTCTGTCACATATTCCCAGTGGTGGACAATACCAAAGTATTTTTATTTCAAGTATTTTTCAAGTATCTGTACTTTACTCGAGTATTTTTATTTTGAGCAACTTTTACTTTTACTTCACTACATCCCAAAGCATAAGATCATACTTTTTACTCCACTACATTTCATAAAACATATAATTACTCCTTATTTTAAAATGAAGAAATCGTCACATGCTTTAGAGACACAAAAGCGTTGTCCGATTCGTGCACGAACTGATTCTTTTCAATCATCCTGTTAATTCGGCTCACAAATCACATCAACAATTCATACGCGAATTGGACTGATCGTATTGCAGCTGTTCCCGAGTCAACAACTCACTGATTCACTCTCTGAAAATTAGCCAAGAACTGTCAGTTGTTTTTGAAATAAATCTCCTGTAATGGGCGATCTGTTTAAGCCCACTGAAATGCTTCACCCAAAAATGAAAATGTCATTAACGACTCACCCTCATGTCGTTCCAAACCCGTAAGACCTCCGTTCATCTTCGGAACACAGTTTAAGATATTTTAGATTTAGTCCGAGAGCTTTCTGTCCCTCCATGTACCGTATACTGTCCATGTCCAGAAAGGTAATAAAAACATCATCAAAGTAGTTCATGTGACATCAGTGGGTTAGTTAGAAGTTTTTGAAGCATCGAAAATACGTTTTGGTCCAAAAATACAAAACAAAAATAACAAAAACTACGACTTTATAAAGCAAAAATGCAAGTCTTCCTCTGTGTCGAAATCCTTAGACATGTTTGCGAAGGTTGTTTTGTTTACAGCGTGCGTCTCCCTCAGACTGTAAACGATAGGGCTGGGAATCGATTCTTTTTGGAAGGCATTCCAAAAAGAGGCATTGGGAATTGAGAGTCGATACCAAAGGTAGGAATCGATTCCATTAAGGGGAATCGACTCCTCTTTAATATTTTTTTTAACACAAACTGCAGCCTGTAGCCGATTCCATTTGTCAACACAATCACGTCACATGTAAAGAATTAAAGTTCAGACTAAAGGGATAGTTCACCCAAAAATGAAAATTTGATGTTTATCTGCTTACCCCCTGTGCATCCAAGATGTAGGTGACTTTTTTTCGAACGAAAATTATGATTTTTAACTCCAACCGCTGCCGTCTGTCAGTCAAATAATAGCAGTAGACGGGAACTTCAACTATAACAGTAAATAAAACTTGCTTAGACAAATCAAAATTAAAACCTGCGGCTCGTGACGACACATTAATGTCCTAAGACACGAAACGATCGGTTTGTGCGAGAAACCGAACATTATTTATATAATTTTTACCTCTAATACACCACTATGTCCAACTGCGTTCAGCTTCCCGTTAGTGAGGTCAAGAAACGCATTGTGATGACGGAAGTGATGTCTCGCCCATATACTTCAATGAGCGCGAGACATCACTTCCGTTGTCAGAGCGCGATCAGACCTCACTAGCCGGAAGCTGAACGGAGTTGGACATAGTGGTGTATTAGAGGTAAAAAATTATATATATATATAGATACTGTTCGGTTTCTCGCACAAACCGATCGTTTCGTGTCTTAGGACATCAATGTGCTGTCACGAGCCGCAGGGTTTAATTTGGATTTGTCTATGGAAGTTTTTTCGACTCTTATTGTTCAAGTTCCCAATCACTGCTATTATTTGACTGACAGACGGCAGCGGTTGCAGTTAAAAATCATAATTTGCGTTCGACTGAAGAAAAAAAGTCCTCTACATCTTGGATGCCCTGGGGGTAAGCAGATAAACATCACATTTTCATTTTTGGGTGAACTATCCCTTAAATAAATGGATCCAGTCGTGACACAGAGTATGGTTTAGGGTATGATGATTATTTCAGCATTGTGTAGGCAATCAGCGCAATGACTGACCCAACGAAATCTTTAGAATCGGTTGCTGGGCGGGGTTTGATCTTACTCGTTGTTTAGGACAAGAAGAATAAATCAATCGACAACAACAATCAATCACACTCACGCGAAGAATATTTATATAAAGGCCCCTAAAAAAAGTTTATATGTGTAAAGTGTACATGAGTCTATTCCTGAACAAAATGCTTTTGGAATTTAATAGGAATTTTAGCTATAGTTTTATGATACTGGATGAAATATATGTACCACAAATAAATAAAAATCTATCTATCCACATACATAAGTGTATATATACATTGTGTGTAGGTAGGTATGTATGTATGTAAATAGAATCTACCGCATATATATATGATGAACATATGTGGCACGGTATTAAAAAAAAAAAAAAAATCGAAAATAACAGTGAGGAATCGATTCTTTTCGATTCCAGAAACAGGAATCGGAATCGATTCCAAAAAATCCGGAATCGAACAGTAAACGAAGCTCGGGCGCACCAGATAACACGTCAGCATCGTGAACGCGGATTGACAACAGACCCGGCAGAGAAGACAATGCTGAATCAAGTTGTAGTTTTTGTTATTTTTGGACCAAAATGTATTTTCGATGCTTCAACAAATTCTAACTAACCCACTGATGTCACATGGACTACTTTGATGACGTTTTTATTACCTTTCTGGACATGGACAGTCTACCGTACATACATTTTCAATGGAGGGACAGAAAGCTTTCGGACTAAATCTAAAATATCTTAAACTGTGTTCTGAAGATGAACAGAGGTTTTACGGGTTTGGAACGACATGAGGGTGAGTCATTAATGACATAATTTTCATTTTTGGATGAACTAACCCTTTAATGCGACACATCCACATCAGTGTGTCTACAGATTGCGATCTCGATTCAAACAGATCAAATCACATTCTAAAACTAACTTGCCGCTTGTTGTATCGATTACATTGTTATGCCACTAGGAGGCGACAAGTGACTGTTAAAATGAATTTGACATTGAATGATTCATTCAAAAGATTTGTTCAAAAACATTGATTCATCCAGTAATGAAATAGTTGAGTCATTAAATCATACATTCCAACACATTTTTTAAAAAATAATTAAATATTTGTATACTGCAGCAATTAATATTTTGTCCTCTAGCAAATAATTATACGCAATTTTATTTAGTTGTCTATTCAGAATCATAGTAGAATCATGATTTCTGTTTGAAAGATTTTATCCAGAATCGTGCAACTCTAACACAAATTAAAATAACACATGCACGTTCATCTTCCCCACTGCTGCAGCAATTTTTTTTAAATGTTATGTATTTAGCCCTATATATTTCGGCTGTTTTTATTTTGTTTCTCAACACACATTACATATTATGTATCTGCATCCACTAATCTTCCATCCATACTGACTAGTGCTGGCTATTTGACAATTCATAATTATTTTGAGCAATAGGATTATATAAAATATATAATATAAAATTAAACTATATAAGTGGCCAGTACAAAATAAACATTCATCAATCAGTACTTTTTTACTTAAGTACATTAAAAATCAAGTACTTTTGTACTTTCACTCAAGTAAAATTGAAAAGGAGCACTAAATCACTTGAGTAATATTTTATGATACGTATCTGTACTTTTACTCAAGTTCTTGATTTGTGTACTTCGTCCACCACTGTATATTCCCCATGTCTTGTCTGGACTTTTGTTATTTCCTGTCTTGTGTGCCATGTTTGTAGATCATTGTAGTTTTTCACGTTGATCAGTCTCCTCGGGTGTGTCTTGTTTTCTCATTATCTTCTTAAGCTTAGCCTTGCGTTTCTCTTGTGCTTTGTCAGTCAATGTTTGGTGTTTCCTACGTTTACATGCTCCCTGTGTTTCCCAGTTTGGATTTATTTGTGTTTGTTTATTAAATGTACTCCTAGCACTTAGATCTGCTTCCTCTCCTGTATTCTTTGGACCCAATTGTGACACCCTTCCCCTCAGTTTAACACTCTGAGTTTAACACAGTTTGTTCTGAATGTGAATGCAGTTTAACAATCAATCACATAACATAAAGCCAGTACACATTTTCCAGAAAAAAATAAGTAAAAAATTAAAATGCTTATGCTATTATATTGGGATTATATTACAGTATTTACAGTATATTTGAGTATGACTATTTGCACTCTTTTATTGACCTGACCAGTGGAGCGTATGCTGCGTTTCCTCTGACAGTCACACGAGGGCAGCAGACTTCTTGCGTTATCATTGAAACAAACAAGTCCCTGTGAACTGCTTACAAAAGTATCACTGGTCTGGACCTGCACACAAAATTCTATTATAATTCTAACTGTTTACTACATGATTTACATGCAAGACATGGCTCAGTTAGTATTCTCACAATAGGCCTACCAACATTTCAGTAGTGGATACCAATACCAGTGATGTGCCATGATTCTCAATATATATTCCATATATCCTAATTATTGTTAATATGTAATTGATTATTTCCAGGATCTCATTGCTTCTACCTTCAATTAAACTGCTAACAGTGATTGTAAATTAATTGCCTAAATTATTACATTATTAGCTAACTGCATTCTTTAAATTGTAATGTTGACATGCATTCTATGTAAAAACGATTTTAAACGATGTGTATCGTGAAAAGCGCTATAGAAATAAATGTGAATTGAAATTGAGGTAGTTTTTTTCATGTGATTATTTATGTAAATCAAAGAATAAATGAACAGCTGTGAGTCGTTTCATCTTTTTGTTGTTAGTATGTGTTTGATTAATATTAATATCCTCTTCACAGAGCATGTGCGCACATGAACCTCCAACACCAGCCCTTGCAGCTCTCAGAGGGCTATTACCTGGATAAATCTTTCCATATGTAACGAGTGTCTGAGTAGGCTATAATTGTGTGTGTGTGTGTTTCAGGTATTAGTGCTGGGTACTCCTCTCTTGTCCCCATGTTGAGAGAAATTGGGAGTGCAGTAAGGTGTTGTGTGCGCTGTATAAAAATTATGGTTATTCTAGACTAGTTCTAGACTAAATGTAAGCATAAGTTTACTCATTTACTTCTCCTGTGTCCTATTCTTCTGTATTCCAGAATGGCAGCACAGCCGAAAGGCTTGTTTGTTTGAGCTGTGCCCTCTACTGTACAGGTGTGAATTTGCATTCCCTTCAGCCTGAGTCTTAATCATTTCTCTTTGGTGTGAAAGGGCCTTTACATTTACTCTTAAAGGTGCCCTAGAATAAAACATTGAATTTATCTTGGCATAGTTGAATAACAAGAGTTCAGTACATGGAAATGACATACAGTGAGTCTCAAACACCATTGTTTCCTCCTCCTTATATAAATCTCATTTGTTTAAAAGACCTCCGAAGAACAGGCGAATCTCAACATAACACCGACTGTTACGTAACAGTCGGGATCATTAATATGTACACTCCCAATATTTGCATATGCCAGCTCATGTTCAAGGCATTAGACAAGGGCAGCCAGTATTAACATCTGGATCTGTGCACAGCTGAATCATCAGACTAGGTAAGCAAGCAAGGACAATAGACAAAAAATGGCAGATGGAGCAATAATAACTGACATGATCCATGATAACATGATATTTTTAGTGATATTTGTCTTTCTAAATGTTTCGTTAGCATGTTGCTAATGTACTGTTAAATGTGGTTATACCATCGTTTATTACTGTATTCACGGAGACAAGACTGTCATTATTTTCATTTTTTAAAAACTTGCAGTCTGTATAATTCATAAACACAACTTCATTCTTTATAAATCTCTCCCACAGTGTGTAATGTTAGCTTTAGCCACGGAGCACTATCAAACTCATTCAGAATCAAATGTAAACATCCAAATAAATACCACGCTTGCGCGATTAGACATGCTGCATGACGAACATTTCGTAAAGATCCATTTTGAGGGTTATATTAGCTGTGCACAAGAATTTAAAGGGGCCGCAGCCTGAATCGGTGCATATTTAATGATGCTTCAATATAGGCAGTTAAAAAAATGAATTAAAAAAAATGTATGGGGTATTTTGAGCTGAAACTTCACAGACACACACTCAAAAAAATGATTCTAGCTGCTTGTTCAGTTTATTTAAATAAAATAAGCTGAACCAACACAAATCTTTAGTTTTTTACTTAATTGGCATTTGCACTCAATTGTATTATGTTAAATGAAATTAAATTTGCAAAATGTTAGGTTAACCTAAACCATTTGTGTTGGGACTACATGAATCATTTATGTTGCATTGATTGAAACTGGGCAGTGGATTTCTAGTTCCCAGCATGCTTTGCGTAGGGAAAGATCAGGACAGTAAATGTTGAACTTAAGTGCTGTTTAATGTGTTTTTTAGTAAAGGGAAATACCTTTTAAAGTTTGATGTTCAGTTATATTTGACATTTAAAAGAGTTTATGTTATGTCGATTTTTTTGAGGTTACCATTATGCTGAAATGTAGACCTTGTAGTTAGGCTCTAGTTGGCTATGTAAAATAAATTTATGTTGTTCTCAACAAGCTTTAACTGTGCTAAAGCCAGCGATGAGAAGTTCTTTACCTTATCATCACTTGCATGCTATAAATGTTATTTTGCATATGAAAAAGTATTATTTTAGTTTAGTTTTTATAGAAATATAAATAAATTAGTTTGAGGGCCAGCACATAATTAACACAGTCTACATATGGTCATCAGCTTTTCCCCCTCTCAACGGTCATGAAACATGTATGTCTGTGTACAACAGCTACTCACACAACCTAAGCACAAGCGCACATCTTCACCATGATGGTAAAAAAAAAAAAAAAAAAAAAAAAAAAAAAAAATTATATGCTACAAACTCTTTTAAATGTTCAAAATAACTAAACATTAAACACTTAAATACTAACAGGTCTTTCCATTTCCTTAAAAGCGCAGAAAACTTGAGCAACACTGCACAAGGGCACCAGTCTGAATTGCAATAGCACTGGTTGGATCAACAAGAGTGAATTATGTTCAGGAAACATTCACAGAATATGTCAAATGAAACTGGTGTGATCTCATTCAATTAGGATGAATTTTACTCATCAGTACAATTAACCTAGCTTAAGTTTTTAAAAAGACATTCTATGGCACCTTTAAAAGTAACTTTCCCCAACACTGTCAGGTATATCCTATGTTATGTGGACAAGATGTCCTCACAAAGATGGCAATATCCGAAATCCTAGTCATTGTGGGGATATTGTTTAGTACCAATGAGGAAAACAGCTTATAAATCATACTAAGTGAGGTTTTATTTAGTTTTCTAAATGTAAAAATGCAGAACATTTTCTGTGATGGTAGGTTTAGGGTTAGGGGATAGAATATACAGTTTGTACAGTATATAAATCATTATAGAACGTACCCATAAAACATGGAAACCCAGTGTGTGTGTGTGTCTGATCCCTTTCAGCCCCTGTGGTGCTCCTGCAAGCCTCTGATGATGTATGCAGTGCAATTATAAGAGGAATATTTAGAACAGAATTAAAGACACTGTGATGTTGTGATAGAGAATCAAACACCACGATTAAAACAGGAATGAAAAACTGGGTATGGCATCTAAGATGTTAATTAAAGGTGTAAAATAAAAACAGAGCATGCATTAAAAGGTAATTCATAAAAAACAGTCTACAAAAGTACCAATTTACTCCCCTGTCCCCTCTTAAAACATCTGAGCCCAGAGTATAACAATAACAGTGTTCATCATCACGCTCTAATTGGATAATAGAAACATGGGAATGTAAACATAGTAAAATATGGTGAAGGATAGTCTTTCCATCACCAATGTATGAAGGGAGAAGATTTGCCAGTTGTTTTTTTAGTTGTTAAAGATAAAGCTTTTCCACCAACAACAATTGCAAAAAAAAACAAACAAAACAAAAAAAAACTTAAAAACGTTGATGTTGGCTTTAAAGCCTTCCCTTTATTTAAAATGGGTAACATTTGTGTGTCAGTATATGTTTGAATGGCAGTGGACGGTGGGAAGCAGAGAGGCTGGGTCAACTAACCCTGACCCTAACCCTAAAATCACAGGGAAATGACAGGCTGATAAGAACCTTAATTAAGCTTTGACCTTAACCTTGACCTTTACAATCTAATTGATACAAATGTTGTTTCTAGACCAACAAAGGATACTGATCCAATTTTGGCAAAATCAAAAACATGGCAAAATTAAATATCAGTGCCATCTTAGGGATAGTCACTATGTTAGTCTGGAATGTTCTTCCAAATCCAGATGTTTTTGTTTAGTTCCATGCTAATGTAATGCACAGTGGAAACACATCCACAGGATTGAACTAATATGGCATCGTCCGTGTCTGATGACGGATTCAAAAAGACTGGTGAGATCATCTTCACCAGGACCAAGAACACATGCAGAACCAAATGAGCACATCACACTAACACAGCTGACCAGCCATAAATCAGCTGTCTGTTTCTCATTCACTTCCTCCTAAGTCACTCTCTCTGTACTGTTGTGTTGTTTGTGTGATTGTCATGTAAGCTTGTTCATTTCTAGTTCTGGATCTGATTCTCATGGATGAATTGTTCTCTGAGCTCATCTTTCTCTCTTATCAAGCGCATATATGGTATGCAATTTAGGTCAAAATGACCACGTCTGCTTACCGGTGCATCCTTGAGCTCATTTGTCCTCTTTTTAAGATCATCATTATTTTATACTTTATCCAATGGAAAAAATAATAGCTAATACATTTTAGACACAATATGGTTAATATCGACAGTTTTTGCTCTGTTCCGCCAATGAAAATAGTTGTAAACAGAGTCACAGCAGAACCGTTACGCATCTCCGATCAACACAGTGTTTTTTAATGAATTGGGTAAGTCAATGATTCAATGACTGATTCATAAAGACAGTGACTGTTTCTCAATTCCAAGAACACAGAGAACGGACTTGCGTTCTTGTGGAGTCCCGTCTAGCCAGGCGACCTTGAAAGAATGAACTCGGAAGGACGCGAGGACACAGAACGCATCCTTGTGAGAACTGAGATGTGCTGCGATCTTACTGCTACGCGATCATCGCGTAAACGATTGGCCCTCTGGCTTGTCAATCACTGCCATGACGTTCCTTGTGAGAGACGAGCGCGTCTGCGCGCTCCAGTAACTTTCCACACTCCACAGGCGCCGCATGCAATGTTTTTGTCCGGAGACAGGAGTAACAACTGCAGATTATGAGTTACCTGCGGTGAGTCCGACATAATGAATCCACTAACACGACACAGAGAATGCCGGTGGTAAACACTCGTGTTCCAATACCTGTGCACGAGTTTTGGGAGGCGTTCCCTTGAAAGATGGGAGGTTGGAGGGGGGTTGTTCTTACGCATGCGCTCATTTCAAAAACTCAGTAACAAGTCTTTGGTTTCTCAGTCGACGAAAAGATCCTCTTTAGCACCTTTAATGTTAATATTATTTTGATATACGCCAATAAAAACACTGCAGGCTTTCTTCAGGTTATCACTTTGTTAAAATTAAGCAAAAATGTTTTTACTTTCACAAGCCGTCGCATATTTGCGAGCATGTAGCGGGAATCTCATAAGTGAGAATGAGAACTTTAAAGGGTTATTAAAAAGCAATAAGAATAGTTTTTGTGCGGCAAAAAAAAAAAAAAATCAACTATCTATTTGGGCCGATTTTAAAGCTTCTGAGCTTTATGAATCTTTTGTTTCGAATCAGTGATTTGAATCTCCTATCAAACGGCTAAACTGCTGAAATCACGTGATTTTGTCACTCCAATTCACTGATTTGATTTGTAAAGCTCTGAAGCAGTGTTTTGAACTCGGCCCCTATAGATATTGAAAAGTCGTTATTTATTTTTTTTATTTTTTTGCCGCACAAAAAGTATTCTCGTCACTTTATAATATTAAGATAGAACCACTGAAGTCACATGAACTGTTTCAAATATGTTTTTAGTACCTTTATGGATCTTGAGAGGTGCAGTAACATTGCTGGCAATGGAGGCCTCACTGAGCCATCGGATTTCATCAACAAAATCTTAATTTGTGTTCCGAAGATGAACGAAGGTCTTACGGGTGTAGAACAACATGAAGGTGAGTAATAAATGACATTATTTTTGGGTGAACTAACCCTTTAAAGATTGCAGGCTTCCATACGTCGACCGCCAGTAGTGTCTTCTGGGATTTTTAATGGTTCGATTCTCTCAAGTCTGCATTCGATGCATCCTCAATATCAAGAACACATCTGGGTACTTTCATGCATCCTCTGTTCTTGCGTTCTTAAGTATTGGAATTGAAATTTGATCGTTGATGATGACGTAGAGCAAGAACACAAGGACACAAGACCACTTAAAGGATAAGTCCACTTTTAAACACACTTTTCCTGATAATCGTACTCACCCCCATGTCATCCAAGATGTTCATGTCCAAACTACAGTTTCAGTGAAGCTTCAAGGGCTTTAAACAATACCAGATGAGTAATAAGGGTCTTATCTAGTGAATCGATCGGTCATTTTCGGAAAATATACAACCGTTTATGATTTATAGACAAAATATCGCCTTGAACGTACTTTCCGCTTCCGCATTCTTCATAACGCTTACGCTGAATGTCCTACGCCTTCCCTACTCTACTTATGGAACGAATGCGAATGCCAGTTTAGTTTTTTCCTTAAGTTGAATAGGGAAGACGTAGGACATTCAGCGTAAGTGTTATGAAGAATGCGGAAGCGGAAAGTACGTTCAAGGGGATATTTTGTTTATAAAGCATAAACGGTTGTATTTTTTTTGAAAATGACCGATCGATTCGCTAGATTACACCCTTATTACTCATCTGGTATCGTTTAAAGCTCTTGAAGCTGCACTGAAACTGTAATTTTGACCTTCAACCTGTTGGTAGCCATTGAAATGCACTATATGGAGAAAAATCCTGGAATGTTTTCCTCAAAAAATGGCTAAATGAATGACTCAATGATTAAGACAGTGACTTGCTTCCCCCTAGTGGTGGTTTTAGTTTAATATTTAGAGTATAATTTCATTTCAAGTTGAAGCTGGCCATAGGGTCTCCACTGAGGATCTGGCCCTCTAGTCGGCAGGGTCTTCACATGCGGTCTAGGGCTCATCTAGTTGTCATGGTCTCTGCTGACATTCAGGACAGTTGTGAATGTCTCTGGGTGCACGTCCACCATCTGGTCTGGATACAGACCGGATCCGGCTGACTACAGTAACCTCTAATATTAGCGTAGATTCCATTCCCCTTATGATATAACAAGTAAATCAGATGTTATGGGAAGTTTTCCTGGTTCCGAATGACCTAATTTATGCAGCCTTAAAATCCTTCAAGGGATTTGAAATTATTTAAGAGTGTTATGTGTATGCCAGGTTAAAAAGATGGATCTTTAATCTAGATTGAAACTGACAGAGTGTGTCTGCCTCCTGTACAATGCTGGGAAGACTGTTCCAGAGTTTGGCACTAAATAGGAAAAGCATCTACCTCCTACAGTTATGTTATTCTAGGTATATCAACTGGCCAGAATTTTGAGATCACAGTGGACGTGAAGGATTATAATGCGACAAGAGCTCGCTCAAATACTGAGGAGCTAAACCATTCAGGGTTTTATGAGTAATCAGCAAGATTTTTTAGCTATCAGTTATGCATTCCGTTAGTTTTGTGAATTGGTATATAACACTCCCAGTTTATGTAAATAAAAAAATAATAATAATAATCAAACATAAAATTACATTTCAGGATTCCACAAGATTTAAGAACTGAATGTTTTTTTCAGTGATCCTGCTTTTTTTTAATAAATGATTTTGATGTTTCCACTCAATCACATTTTAAGCTCGTTATAAAGAGAAAAGTGTATCTTCTTCATAAGATACTTCAAAAAAAAAATTCTTCAAAACAGCCATGACTTTTTAGACTTTTCCCAAGTCTAAAAACACTTTTAAAATGAGGCTTCCTCATAAATACAGGTTTTAAGACTGGGAATCCTGGCTCCTCGAAGCAAACAAACATTAGTTGATGGGTGAATTGAAATAACATATTGATTTTTTGTTGTTTTAGATCATTTTAAAGCTCATTTTGTCTTATTTAAAATAATTTAAGTCACCTTAAATGAAAAAAATTAAATTCTGTCATTTATTACTTACCCTCACACCTGTAAGACCGTCGTTAATCTTCAGAACACAAATTAAGATATTTTAGTTGAAATCCGATGGCTCCGTGAGGCCTCCATAGGGTGCAATGACACTTCCTCTCTCAAGATCCATAAAGGTACTAAAAACAAATTTAAATCGATTCATGTGAGTACAGTGGTTCAATATTAATATTTTAAATTGACGAGAATATTTTCGGAGCACCAAAGTCACGTGATTTGACACGCGATCTGAATCATGATTCGATACACTGATTAATTTGTGCTCCGATGCTTCATGAAGCAGTGTTTAGAAATCGGCCATCACTAAATAAGTCGTTATTTTGTTTTTTTGGCGCACCAAAAATATTCTCGTCGCTTTATAATATCAATATTGAACCACTGTAATCACATGAACTGATTTAAATATGTTTTTAGTACCTTTATGGATCTTGAGAGAGGAAATGTCATTGCTCCCCATGTATGCAGGCCTCACGGAGCCATCGGATTTCAACTAAAATATCTTAATTTGTGTTCCACAGATTAACAAAGGTCTTACTGGTGTGGAACGACATGAGGGTGAGTAATAATGACTAGTTTTGGGTGAACTAAACCAATTTAACCACTGAGCTAGGGGGTTTTGAGTGCATCAAATGAGAAAGATTTCTGAACAGGAATCATGAAAGTTGTTCCTTGTGGTTGAATTGTACTTAGTTAAACTGAGTTTTTAAAGGTTTAAAAGGAGATTAAATAGAGGTTTTTTTGCAAAGACTTTCAATAATTTCCATCACACTCATGTCTGTATCACAAACGGTGTGGTTTTATAGGTCCAATAGGTGTTAACGGTTTGTGCCGATCACTAACCCTGCTCTTGAGCGATAGCAGCAGTTGTTCTTGCCTCAGCAGCTCCATATTCTGAAAATTCATCTAAACTTTCAAAAGATGAAAACATGGTTTAAGTCTTACAGAACGTCTTGAGACATTAATAACACGAAGTGATGTATGTGTTTTCTGCTAAAGTCTTCACAGAGCTGTGCGTTAAAAGTCGGTGAAAAGCTCACAAGTCATATTAGTTCCTGAACAGGCTCCAGTGGCCTCGTCTGACTCCATCTGGAAACAATAGCGCATATGAAGAACAAGAAAAAGCTCTGAGTCAGCGTTAGCGAAGCCGGATCACGAGCGATCTACATATCTGCTTCCTACGGCCAAGAGAGAAAGACAACACAGCCTCTAATGTGATGGCAATATGACACGCGTCACGTTTAATAAGAACTGCCATTTATAATAAATCCTCTGTCCACTCTTCAGAATAACATTCATTGTGGATGAGCGATTACATTCATCTACTGCTGTTGTACAACAAATGCAAATACTGTAAATGATGGAAGTAATTTGTGCGATGCAAAAACCCATATGTGAGATGCCGGAGCCTTTCATGTGCATTTCTCTTCATCAGACCAAAGACAGATTTAGAGTTCTTGGCAGTCGTGTGGTTGCTAAAAACGAAGAGAGCTGACTTTGTTAAACGTGACACTTCTTACAGTTCATTAAACTCATGCCCATTAGTTTCATTTGCATTTTGTTTTCCTTGAAAATAATAAAACCCAAATACGGAACAGTACTGTGAAAGCACGATACAAAAAAAAAAAAAATACCAACTGTGCAACTATACCCAAAGTTAAACAGGAAAATAAAAGCTGTATAACAGAATATTACAGCAGAATATCATTCTGGTATATTGCAGTATTGTTAATAAATAAGAAAATTAATATCAATCATACAAAAGCGCTAATTCATTGTCATGTTAATTTAAAACCTCTATTATGTGTCAGCTGCTCGGCTGCCATTAATATCAACATATAGCACCAAAAATGAATGTAGCTCTACTACATGACGCCATATTCTCCCTGCTGCAACCATGAGACGCATTAAGCCCCTTTATGTGTTTCATATGAGATTATGAAAAAACATAACACATGTCCATGTATTTTGACACACGGATTCAGTCTAGTCTATATCCGGACGCAAAGTTTTTTTTTTTGTTCCTGACCATTCGAAGCTCTGTGAAACACAATAAAAGGAGTCCTCACACCCTCACTGACACGTATCACCTCCAGGGGGCTTCGTTGATGATGTCATTTCCTGCAGACACACATGCAGTCTCGCTGGCATCAGCAGGCCGTGTCATTCTCCACTGAAGTCCCAGACAAACAAGCCACTTTGAGTCCTTAATAATGTCTTTGTTCAGTCTATGTTCAACACAGCGCTAGAGCGGGCATCGCTCTGCTCCTGCGAGGGCTCAGAAGGTCACGGTCAAACATCTAGAGCAGAAGTTCTCACGGGTTTGTGTGTGAGCAGGACTTGCAGCATTGCTTCCCATAGAACTTGTGGTTGCAAACGCCGTGCTGCGGCACCAGATAGCACCAGTTGAAATGATCTTTACAGATCGCATCTGCACAGGGAAACAATGATGTTATAATGATGTAACAGGATACATGTCTTACTGAACCTAATAATGCATCAAATATTTTAAAATGTAATCATTCCAGCATGGTTCGTTTACAATTTGACTATTTCATTTTCTGTTTGAAAAGGAATAACGTGAAAGGAAAAGATGTTCCGACCAATCTGATGAAAACCGAATTGTAAACCAAGCATGGAATAAGGAGGTATCGAGCCGAATCATGTTTTCCTTTGTTAAAGGGTTAGTTCACCCAAAAGTTTTCATCATTTACTCACCCACATGTTGCTCCAAACCCATAAGACTTTCATTCATCTTCAAAACACAAATGAAGTTATTTTTTTAATGAAATCTGAGAGATTTCTGTCCCTCCATTGACAGCTACGCAACTACCACTTTGATTCAATCTGTTCATCATATAAAGTGATTGCGTCTCTTTAGAAATGTTTGACTACACCACTCAATTCATATGGATTAGTTTTACGATCACTTTATGAACTTTTTGAAGCGTCAAAGTGGTAAGTACTGCCATTGGAGGTACAGAAATCTCTCAGATTTCATTAAAAATATCTTGAGATGAAAAGTAATGAAAGTCTTACGGATTTGGAACGACACAAGGGTGAGTAAATGATGACAGAACTCTCATTTTTGGGTGAACTAACCCTTCAAGCAAAGTGAAAAAAAAACCAAGATGTCTTTTTCTTTGTCGTTATTTCTTTCCAAATAGAAAAAGACATGAAACTAACACAAACCCAGCATAAAGGGTTTTGTATTCATTAATTAATATAATTAATTTGTCAACAAATAAGACATAACAAATACATATGTGCAAAAGTGTCATTTTATTAATATACTATTATACTATTTATTAATATTGTAAGTTAGCTTTTATTTGTATATATATATATATATATATATATATATATATATATATATATATATATATATATATATATATATATATATATATATATATATATATATATATATATATATATATTTATTAGGGCTGTCAAGCAATAACATTTTTTAATCTAATTTATTACACAATGTGGCGATTAATTAATCGAATTAATCGCAATTTAGTTGTTTAAATTTAAAATCAATTTAATTTGAGAAATTACCCCCAAAAGATCATCAAAAAGACATTACAAAAAGTAGCTTTAGACAGAAATATTTTCTTTGATTCAGCATGAGGGTGAGTAAATGACAGAATTTTCATTTTTGAGCAAACTATCACTTAAATTTATTATTATTTTTTAAAATTGTATTAATATTATTAATATGGAAATTTTTTTATGAAGTAATACTCTAAAAAAGAATCTAAAACTGCCAGTAGGTGGCGCTAAATGCCTTAATGAGTGAGTCACTGAGTCGTTCATACAGGTGATTCATTCAGGAATGAAGTAAATGGCGCCCTTTATCGATGGGCCATTGAATCATTGATTCACCCGACTGATTCGCTCAAAACACGGATTCCTTCAGAAACTAAACGAAACCGCTGTGTGATGCTAAGAGAAGCACAACAGTTCTGCTCTGGCTTTATATGTAATATTTTCATTGGCAAAATTAAGCAAAAGCAGACAATATTATGTCTAAATATAACACAATATTAACTTCTGATTTATTGAACTGTTGTCAATCAATATCACATTTGCACTCGTGCTATTTGGGACAAAAACAGCACTCGTGTGATATTGTGCTCGTTACTGGTGTGATATTGCTTAACTATATCATATGATATAAATATGAGACAAACTCATACAGGGGCATTTTTCACCAGATATCATTCTAACTGCATTATTTAGGCTATATCACGTGCTTCACATTCGTCATTAATCAACTGTATGAAATGTCAGATGACCGTCAGGTCAGGTCAGGGGTGGGCGGGTGCGTTAATTGCGTTAATAATTTTAAAGCGTTATTTTTCACTGTAACTAATTAATCTAATTAACACGTTAAATCGACAGCCCTAATTTTTTAAACTTCTTTTTCCTCAAAAGAATTTGTGCTACATAAATATTTTCAATGAAGCACATTAGTACATGGTGAAGTAATATCACAGCTCACGACAGACCTTTCTTCTCTGGCTGGGGGCAGAACGCAGTGTTACAGGCCTGAGACATCACTGGCTTCATCTGCAGGACACACCCAGAAGAGGGACGCCCATGAACGAGACACTGCACTGAGCGCACCTGAACCCCTCCGCCACACGACACCGTACACTGCAGACAAAGACACAACACATCATGCAAAGATCAAAAACAAGCTTCCTACACTTTCATCTGAGCTCATGATGGGTGGTGTTAGACGCGTGTAGGATGAGGGAAGACCTGCCTGAGACCACGGTGAGGAGTACCAGTCTGGTCTGTTGTGAGGAGAGAGGACGGGACAGTCTGGCATGACACAGGTTCTCTGGAGCTCCATGGAGGGTTTGGGCACATGCTGACACTTTTTGGGTGACAGTTCTCTATATTTTCCTGCTACATCCTTCTCTGTGCACTTTACAACACGCAGCTGAAGCCCCTTTCCACATGACACTGAACACTGAAGAGAGAAAGAGAGAATATCACAGCCGTCATTCAACCCAAACACACATCTGTGCATTATAAAAGAGACTGAAGCAGTAACCTGTCCCTTTCCTTGTGGAAAAGAAGTGTGCTTAATTGTACTGAATGTGCACTTGTTACATCTTAAAAGTATATATTATATATATATATATATATATATATATATATATATATATATATATATATATATATATATATATATATATATATATATATATATAAAATGAAATAAAAGGCCACTTAAGTGCACTTAACAAAATCCAGTTACTATAGGGTTAGGTTTAGTGTTAGTTGCATGTAATTATGTATAATTTACTGTTATTACTAGAGTAAGTACATGTAACATGTAACTAAAATAGAATGTTACCCTTCAATGTTACAAATGTGTAACTAATTACAAATATATTTAAATACATGGCATTCATGTTTCAATAGAATTGACATTAAAGTATATTTAGTTTACCATAAATGCTTGTCAGGACATTAGTAGCAGTACACTTTAACCATATTTCAAAGACAATAGAAGTAATTATGAAATTACATATAAAGATGAACTTAAAGGATTAGTTGTCTTTCTTTCTTCAGTTGAAAAGAAATTAAGGTTTTTGATGAAAACATTCCAGGATTATTGCCTCCAGACGGTTGAAGGTCAAAATTACAGTTTCAAAGAGCTTTAAATGATACCAGACAAGGAATAAGAGTCTTATCTAGTGAAACGATCGGTCATTTTCGGAAAAAAATGTAAATGTATATGCTTTATATAAACAAATGATTGCATGTGCTTCCGCCAAAACCGTACTTTTGTATTCTTCAAAAAGCTTATGCTGTATGTCCTACACCTTCCATATTCTACTCACGGAACAAACGCAGCGCCAGTTCTGTTTTTTCTGTAAGTAGAATAAGGAAAGGCGTAGGACAAACAACGTAAGCGTTTTGAAGAATACGGAAGTGTGGTTTTGGCAGAAGCAGGTGCAAGGCGATAATTTGTGTTTATAAAGCATATATAGTTGTATTTTTTTTTCAAAAATGACTGATCGTTTCACTAGATAAGTCTCTTATTCATCGTCTGGTATCGTTTAGAGCTCTTTGAAGCTGCACTGAAACTGTCATTTTGACCTTCAACCGTTTGGAGGCCATTGAAGTCCACTATAAGGAGAATAATCCTGAAATGTTTTCATCAAAAACCTTAATTTCTTTTAGACTGAAGAAAGAAAGACATGAATATCTTGGATGACATGGGAGTGAGTAAATTATCAGGATTTTTTTTTTTTTTTTGAAAGTGGACTAATCCCTTAAGTCCTACTTTAGTGGGTCAAAAGAGCACTCCAAAATTGTGTTTAATACAAATTTAAACAATGATACATGTTAATTTAATTAAAATGGCTTTAATTTAAAAGGCTTTATCACCACTCCACATCGCTCCACTCTATCACAATGCAGTGCAAGTATTCTGCTGAGGGTTTTACCGGTTGCCAGGTGGAGACGAACCACTGGGCCTTGCGCTGTTTGTGGCAGCGTTTGATCATGCAGGTCTCTTGGCTGCTGGGTTTGGGCAGAGCGGCACAGGAAGCGTCCGGCAGCACGCGGATGTAAGAACTGGAGTCGCTGCTTACACATGCCACCGCTCTCTTCATCACTCCCTTCCCACATTTACGAGAACACTGGGAAAAAGATCAAGCCATAATATAAGACAATGTTCCTCAGTGAAGTTAAAGGTGCACTTAGTCATTGTTTAATTATATTCTTCTGTCCAGGATGCAGCATTACACAACGTAAAAATGTTCAGTTACGGATGCAATTGATAAAATGCACTATTCACAGTGTTGACCCTTAACCCACTTTTCTGTTTTTTATTAGGCTACTGATAGGAATCTTTCCTCTAAAACTCTGAAAATGTGTAAATGTGTAAAACTTTTAAATGAGGGAAATGAACATAAACATGATTTTGCTTGAGTCGCATCAGCTGTGGAGGTGAAGACGACAACTCCCATGATTCTGCGCTCATTCACGGCACCATCAAGCTATGCCATTGTTGTTGTTTTTGCCTCTAGCTGCGAAAAGTACATACTGCGCCTTTAAATAGGAGGGTATTTGCCTATGTAGGCATGTGACGCATTGTTGATTGTCACGGATTTGTGTTTTTTTGATCACTAACCTGAGACCAGGGTCCAGTGCTCCAGACCGGCGGGCAGGTGTGTGTGTTGCAGGTCTGCCTGCGAGATGGCGGTGGTTGTGCACACTGGTCATCAGACACTGTGTCCACCTGATCTGGGCCTGTTTTCTGCAGGCAGCGCACCAGTCTGATTTGCTCTCCAGATCCACAGCTGCGGCTGCACACGCCCCAGTCCTCCACACTCCAGCTGTGGTACACAACAGCACACAGATATTTTTATAAGTTCTTTACATCCTGAAAGAGTTATTTGTCGATACAAAGAATCACTAATATTTATCACATGTGCTGAGTTCAACCCAAGCTTTCCCAGAGCATTCCTTTTCCAATGAGGCTAAGGCAATGAAGTACTAGTGTACTACGTGCTGCTGCTGTTGCACATGTAACGTACATGAATTAACCCCTGTAGCAGATCTGTACAGGTGGATCTGGGGAAGGTGGAGGGATTCCTGAAAGCGTGCTGCAGACTGTTAACAGCAAACACTACCGGTATTTGTTGCAACAACAACCAATGATGCAACAACAACCAATCAGCTGTGCTATGTAGATAATGACATAATCGCTGCCAAATGAGTTAGACCTATCAATTTGTGCCATCTAGAGTTTCATGCCAGAACTATGTAATCATTTGAAACCATATTCTGGGTAATTTTTGCTATGTAATACATTTTACAGCCCTGGCTCATTGGAAAAACGTAGCTGTGTCAACATTTTTGTGTCGTGCATGTTTTGCAATGAAATGTCCAGTGAGTGGCGCTAAAAGTGTGTTTAGTTTTTTTCCAGAACAGATGAACCTGAATATGGCAACGTTTTATTATGTTGGAGTTTGTACGTATATAACCGCAGTTCTGAATTGAAATGTGCGGTGAGTGCCACTAAAAGCTTAATGCTCATGATTCGCACACTAGCTCTTTGCATCATGAGTACAATTCTGTACCAGCTGAGCTACCGAGCAAGCTTGTTACGTTAGTAAAACTGAACATCTGAAGCTGGGTAAGTGATGCAAACTTTTACAAATCATGTACTATGGTAAAATGTGCTTTGAGGTCATAACATTATTGTGCAAGGAGCCACGTCTTTATTAATCCATAATCTGACCCTGTAATCATAATTGTGTGTGAAAATGATTAAAAGTGCTTGCTGTTTTACTGCCTCTAGTGTTCATTTCTGTTAGAAACTGCAATGATATGTGCATATTGGTATGTATTTTGCATTTTGCAAAAATGTTGACACAGGTACGTTTTTCCAACGAGCCTGTGTTGCATTTTTATGTCCTCAAATATTAGATTTTTTTTAAAGATATACAGTAAATCATATTAGTCAGTTAATATGATTGACATAAAAGTTAATGGATTTGATTAATTCTGTGATGTTTTATTCCATCATTTGATATATTTACTTATTATATATATATATATATTTTTTTTTAATAGAAAGCATAAAACATCACAAATGTATCATTAGAAATTACATTTAATTTAAATTTAATATTAAAAATTACAAGTATACAGATATTTAAGTTCAAAAAGGTACTGCTGCATCATCTCTAAAAATTCTTTCTGTACTTAATTTTCATTCTGAATAAAAACATCTAAACTTTTATTAGGCCATTGACATGAGTCAAGAACAGTGTTACTTTAGTATTATTTATGCTATCATAATATGTTTTAATATTTTCAGCTAGCTTTTACTTTTATATTTTCATTATAATTTCTTTTAAGTTTTAGTAATTTTGTTATGTGCTTTTGTAATTTTTATTAGCCTTTTCTCTTAAATGCAATTAATTTATTTCAATTGTTATTTCAAATATCAATTATTAAGTATAGTTTAGGTTTAGTTTACAATAACAGAACTGGTCAAAAAGATGATGTTAAAAATTAAAAATTAAACGTTGACTTTTGCATTGTGTGATACAGTATTCTGTACATAGAGAAATAGGGCCCTATCATACACTTGGCACCAGGCGCAATGCAAGTTTTTTGCTAGTTTCAGCCCGACGCAGTAATCATTTTCATTGTTTAAATAGCAAATGCATTTGCGCTCATTTGTGCACCCATGGGTGTGCTGGTCTGAAAATGAGGAGTGTTCAGGCTCATTGTTGGCACGGTACTATTTTGAGGCAACTGAAATAGACTGCGCCATTGACCAACTGAAACCTGGTCACTGGCACGATATTTGTTTTGTTATTTAAAGAGTGCATTAGTAATATGCGCCAATATGAGGGTGCACAACATTCTGCTTATTATACACACAGGGACGTGCAGCAGCACACAAACATGCCATATATTAAAAATAAAAGGATTACAAATGTAAAAGTTTATTATTGTGTGCATAAAGAAAAAAATGCTTTGGTGGAATTCGGCTTTTCCAGTAGATGGTCTGCTTGCACACGAGCAGAGCAGTTTCCTCACTAGAGAAGCGTTCAGTTTTTCCACCATGGCGTGAGCACAACTGGCTTTTAAAGGTAATGGGAGATGAGACTCTGATTGGTTTATTGCACGTTACGCCCAAAACACACCCATTACTCATTAAGGGACTACCCTTTCAGACCATGCGCCAGGCGCGCCGACCATTCTTTCCATCGTTAAACGTGCAAAAGTGGATTCGGACATGCGCTAAATGAACTTGCGCCATGCGCTTTAAATCATGCGCTTAGATCGTTTAAATGGGGCCCATAGTGATAGTTGAATATTGTGGTACTATGCTATTCTGAACATACACATTGAATGTGGCTGCAGTGTTCTTTCCCACAAGCGTCAGCTCTGGTTAGGCGAGTTATAACACTGAGACACCTTGATTATCAAGAGGTGATGGTTTGTTGGCTTTCAGCAAAACCAACCAAAACATCAGCTCATAAGGGTCATCAGTTGTCCCTGAAGTCCCCAAACAACCTCAAATCCCCCATCCTAAACGTTATTTCTCATAGCAAAGCACATCATCTGACTGGAATGCTGCAACAGCTCTGATGAATGTAATTGCTGCAGTGACCTGCTTTCATCTCAAAAGAGCACTGGAAATGTTCAATGCAGTACGACATCCTCGGTTTGTGCTCTTTAAAATACATATGATATTTATATGGTGGAATCAGGCATTTGACCTACTTGAAAAGGTAAATTTGGCAATGCCTTGGCCAGACAGTTGTAGTAATTAAAGGAACTTAATATATCATAGGGAATATGTGGTCTTGTGCCTCTGTTGCCATAAACCTACTTGTGTGAATTTATTAATTATGAGCTGGATTAAACATTCACACAGCTATGATTTCACCAGGGCTCAGCTTTCACCATCTGTGATTTGAGCCGTAATGGATACGATACAGTTGGCACTCTTTGGGGGAAGTCGTCTGGCAAATGAGACTTTAGTAATTTTTCCATGAAATTAGACCAAACAGGGACATTATATAATATTATTGCATTATATATCTATCAGTTTAATGCTAGTGCTGCTATACAAATGTGCTATAAAAATGAACAATGCTATTTCAATACAACACAGAAGAACAGATGCTCTGTGTGGAGGAAGACGACATTAACCTTCTACCTCAAACCGCAGTGATGTCAGGCTCTAAATGTGAACCTCCACCTATTTCCATGATGTAATGGCTTCTCCATGACATTTCTGGCACTGAGGACTGACATAAGATCAAATAATGCAGCACCCTAAAATACTCGATAAGTGTGTCTGCGCATGCTGCCTACGTTAAGATGATGACATGCAACTGACTACTTATGTAATAGCAGTGTAAACATCTGAAATCAGTTAGACAAACATTTATATCACAATACTCTCAACATTTTGGTTGATGGTGATAATGTGACCATAATGATTTTTGGACACTTTAGTTCACCCAAAAATTAAATATTTGTCATTAATTACTTACCCTCATATCTTCCCAAACCAAAAAAAGGTCCAGAAAGGTATTAAAGACATCGTTAAAATAGTCAACGCGACTGCAGTGGTTCAACCTTAATGTTATGAAGCGATGAGAATACTTTTTTGTGTGCAAAAACAAAATAAAAATAAGGACTTTATTCAACAATTTGAACTGTTGTCATACGCAGTTGACGCAGTGAACTCAGTGCAGAGCTTCCGTGTTTACGTCCGAACGCCGGCTCAGTATTGGCCGATGCTGTTCACATATGAGCACCACGATACATGCTTGTGATGCTGACGCAGGAGCCAGCCAATAATGATGCTGCATATGTGTGCTTCAGAAACCCTCGGATTTCATCAAAAATATCTTAATTTGTGTTCCGAAGATGAACGAAGGCCTTAAAAGTGCCGTAGAACTTGTTTTCAAAAGATGTAATATAAGTCCAAGGTGTCCCCTGAATGTGTCTGTGAAGTTTCAGCTCAAAATACCCCGTAGATTTTTTTTAATTCATTTTTTTAACTGCCCATTTTGAGGCATCATTAAATATGCACCGATTCAGGCTGCAGCCCCTTTAAATTCTCGCGCTCCTCGCCCCCCAGAGCTCGCGACTGAGTAAATGTCTTTTTTTGTAAAAATACTACAACAAAAACATTTCACAAAGAAGTTAGTTGGGTTTGTAACCCTAAACCAATAGATTGATAGTGTTGATAGTCAGTAAAGGTAGTCAGTATCACGATTCACGATATACACATTTTTATGGAAAAGTGCTTCTAGAACTACTGAAAAATAATGTAAAGGTGCTCATGTTTTTAAGTTAATGTCAAAAGTAAAGGTAGGCCTGTTACATATTTGAATAAATTCAGCTGCATACTTTGTATCACCTGAATTATGTGAGCAAAAAACTAAACACAGACACCCAGAAATAAAATAAAACCCACAGAAATCTCCAGCAGTCTCATCTATATCTCTGACTAAATCAACAACCTCAGTTGTGGCCCCAGGTTGTGTTTAATGTGTATGTGTGTGACCTTCATGTCAACAGTGCGATTGTGTGCTGAGTCTGGAAGATTTTTAACCTTGGCCTCTCGTAAACCCAAAGAGTTCATGCCAAACACACAGGACATCAGATAAACGTGAGGCAATAAATGGTGTTTACAGAGGCCAGTTAATGAGGTAGAAAAACACTGACACACAGAGAAGACCCCCAGTAAAAATTTAATTTTAACGGTACCGCTCAATCTTGCCTGAAACACCTGTTAGAGAAGTGACATCATGATGCCATCATCAGGATACTGGAATAGACACAAGCAAATGTTTGGCACCGCTGTGTTCTTGGACAGCCACAGGTGTCTCCAAACCCAGAACCTACTCTATGAGAGTATGTGAACGCAAATGTTTTTAGCTACTCAACCTTCACATGCACGCACACACACACACACACACACACACACACACACACACACACACACACACACACACACACACACACACACACACACACACACACACACACACACACACACACACACACACACACACACACACACACACACACACACACAGCAAGAAGTCTGCTTAATTGTTTTGTATGTGCATTTGTAGTGTACTTCTTACAAGTATATTTTTTTAGAGATAGAGATAATATAATTTTCATGAAATAAAAAGGTCACTTAAATGTACTTAGAGTACAATTTTATGATTGTTTCATAATACACTTAAGTGCACTTTTAAAAAAAGTGCACTTTGTAATGTCAAATTAAAAGTTTTAAATCATTATGTTTTAATAATCTTTTGTTGTGCTTTAAAGAAGTAAACTTATTTTGATGTGTTGACTAGCATACTAAAGCACACGTAAAGTACTTGATTATAATTTTAACTTTAGTATGTTATTCAGTATTACATTTAGGCCCGATTTCACAAACAGCTCTTAGACTAAGCCAGGATTAGACCTTAGTTAAATTAGGACATTTAAGTAGCTTTTATAAACATGCCTTGGAAAAAAAAAAAACAATAGCCAGTGCAAGTTGTTTTCAGTGAAGTCAGCTCAAACACGCATTTTAGTCTGGAACTAGGCTTAAGGGATTAGTCCACTTTTAAATAAACTTTTCCTGATAATTTACTCACCCCCATATCATCCAAGATCTTCATGTCTTTCTTTCATCAGTCGAAAAGAAATTAAGGTTTTTGAGGAAAACATTCCACGATTTTTCTCCATATAGTGGATTTCAATGGATACCAACAGGTTGAAGGTCCAAATTGCAGTTTCAGTGAAGCTTCAAAGAGCTTTAAACAATACCAGACAAGGAATAAGGGTCTTATCTAGTGAAAAAAACGGTCATTTTCGAAAAAAATACAACCGTTTATGCTTTATAAACACAAAATATCACCTTGAACGTACTTCCCGTTTCCGCATTCTTCAAAACGCTTTTGCTGACTGTCCTACACCTTCCCTATTCTACTTACGTAAAAAAACAAAACTGGCGCCATGTTCATTCCGTAAGTAGAATAGGGAAGGCGTTTTTCGAAAAATGACCGATCGTTTTGCTAGATAAGACCCTTGTTCCTCGTCCGGTATCGTTTAAAGCCCTTTGAAGCTGCACTGAAACTGCAGTTTGGACCATCAAGCTGTTGGTAGCCAATGAAATCCACTATAAGGAGAAAAATCCTGGAATGTTTTCCTCAAAAACCTTAATTTCTTTTCAACTGATGAAAGAAAGACATGAACATCTTGGATGACATGAGGATGAGTCAATTATCAGGAAAAGTTTATTTAAAAGTGGACTAATCCTTTAAGCCTTTTCTGTGAAACCGTGCATTAAAGTATATTTTAAATACATATATAAGTTTCAGCAGAAAATATGCTCACATACAACAGCAGTCACAATACACTGAAATAGTAACCTAAAAACGGTAACATCTAAATTTACTATTTTTATTTAACATCACTGAATCAACCTAAATACATTAATTTGTACCAACAAAATTTAGTTAAATCAGGTAGAAATGCCTCTTTAAAGTGACAATTACAGGTTGCAATTCAAATGTATTAGACATTACTGGTTTTGGATGTCTTCACTTCATGTTCTCTCACTCAGGGCAAGAAGCCCAGGAAGACTCAATGCTTGGACGGATCGATTTACAGGAGCAAGTCAGCAATTTCTGGGAAGACTGACATAAGAGGACACAAGAGCTCTGACTAGAAGAACACCTCTGTGCAGGGCAACCGGTTTTATCAGACGTATCCAGAGATAGACCAGTCGACTTAATTAGCTTAAGCACATGGGCGTCTATCTTACAAACACCCAACACTACTTTCTACGGAAGCACTAAGACGCCATGCATTATTATTTTTTTCTTTCATTTCTCTTGTGATCTTGACATAACAGAAGTTGTTTTCTTGTGATTTCGACATAATAAATAGCTATTTTCTTGTGACCTTGAGTATCGACATAAACACCTGACCCCGTTATCAGATAGCAGAATTAATTAAATTGCACCTTAGCCTATTAGGAGCAGTATACTTTTGCTATATACACAAATATCATGAAGTTACTTCTGTTTCAAGAATAAATAAAGCAGTAAATGATGTCATCAAATAATGACGACAATCACATCAAATCATGTTGAAAAATGACATAACGTGTAAATAAAATATTAATAAGTTGTATATACATTATTATCATCCTATTATTTCATTCTTTTCGAAAGGAGACCCCGGAACTCTGAAAACAGAATGAAAATATACAGTTTTACAAAACAAATGAAAATAATTCATAATTATTCATATTATTATTATTCATTATTTTATTTTTTTTTAAATACACAAGAAAACAAACACTTGTTATGTCGAGATCACAAGAAAATTAATTCGATATCACAAGGAAAAAATAAAAGAATGCATGACCCCTTAGGGCTTCTATAGCTCTCTGATGAACCACAACTGAAGAAATGTGAAAGATGCTTGATTATGCACTGCCAGGATGCTATAGTGCAGGGATACTCAAGTTCAGAGGCCATAAAATGCAAAGGGCCATAAATTACTTAACTTGCTCTAACATGTGTATTCTGTTATGTTCTGTTTTGGTTTCGCTTTCACTATTTGCTCTGTTTCCATTTGCCTGTGTTCATAATTAGTTCCCATGGTTGCTCATTAACTCTCTGGTTTGTTGCTATGGTTAATCAATGATTATTAGATTCTATGCACCTGTGTTCATATAGTTCCCTTAGTTCCTTGAATTTATATCCCTGTGTTTCGGTTCATTGTTGTCAGCTCTCGTTAAAGTTAATGTGTAAGTCTGATTTGTGTTATCTCCTATGTATTCCTGCGTTCTGAGTGATTTTTGATTATCTAATAAAGATTATTTGAGTATACGACCAGCATAAACGTGACAAAAGAACTGACCTTACAGAAATGGACTTATTGGCCATCCAGCTGCTCTTTTCAGAACAAAATCAGCGTGCACTAAAGGACCACATGAGAGACTTTTTACATCTGCCATGCCTCATGAACTTTACACTAGCCTCAGCGAGTGATCCAAGGCACGCTTGCCCAGTGTAGGTCCTCGAAAGACATTTGCAGAGTTTGCGGAGTAGGTGCTGGTGAACTGCAGGTCTGCATTCACCACCTGCATCAAGGAGGACGCCCAGAGCCCAGCCAGCCACTGCTCACACACTGCACGGAGCGGACACCAGAGCCCACCGCAGACAGTGAGCCTGAGCCTGCCTCGATGCACCAGCCAGTAAAGAGGACTGAGCCAATCATCGCCCCGGAGCCTGAGCCCCACAGAGAGTCTGACCAGGTGTGTGAGCCAGCAACACCGCACGTCCCAGTGGATGTGCTCGTTAAGTTCTTGGGCATGGAGGAAAGCCCCACCCACATTCCTGCCATATATACCCCTTTTCCACCAAGGCAGTTTCAAATCAGTTCTTTGTCTTTCGACACACAAAGCTCCAGCTCCGAACCAGGAAAAGTGGTTCGTAAGTAGCACCAAAACGTTACTGGACTAGAAGTAAGAACCGCTTGCGCCAGGGACCGGGGGCGGGGTTACCGTGACCAACAAGAAATTTGTCATTGCCATTTTTGAAATAGCAGCTAATCGAGCTAATAGCAGCGCGATTGTTGTCCGCGGGACGTTTGTAGAGCATACGACTCCTTGTGCTTTCGTTTCGTTCTCGCAGAGCTTTGATGTCATGCGCTGATCGGTATGCGAGAAGCCGATGCATCTCAAACAAGCCTGGTGTGTTTGTGTTTGGCGCTGCGGCGCTAGCTTTGCTGTGAAATATGAGACGTAACATATTGTGACAGTGACGTAACAAACTCTAGCTCTGAACAAGCACCCGGTTCGTGCTGGTGGAAAGGGGGTGTGAGGGTGAGCAGTTCTCCCGTCACGCTGGTACCACCCAGCTCGAAGTCTCCTGTGTCTCCACTGGTTCCACCTAGCTTAAAGTCTCCTGTGTCTCCAGAGGTAACACCCAGCCTCCCTCTCCTGCCTCCCCTTCCCCTTCCAGCTAGTCCATCGGCCCCATCTCTGCTGGTTGCTGTCAGTTCCCCAGCTCCTCCCTGGTTTCCTCAACTATGCTGAGTGGATGCGCATTGGGTCTTCTGGTCGCTAGCTCTCCTAGTCAAGAGGATCCCCTGACTCCGCCTCCAGCCTCGAAGCCCATCACTCCACCTCGGCTTGTCGAACTGTCAGCTCCACCTTGGCTCCTTCCTCCCTCAGTCCTTGCGGCTCCCTCGTCCCTCCAACTATACCATTTAAGTATATACTAATTGAGTTTGCCTAGCTATATTCGTAATGCAAAACAAGTCATTCATATTCATACAGAGTATGAAAAAAAATGCACACAGTAAGCGTGGGGTGAAAATGATCCTGGTTCTGCAGGAATTTGCAAACATAGAACAGAAATGTGACAGGGAGAATGTTTTTCATGCTGCCTGGTCACTTAAACACTGCAGAATTTGGTAAACCTGCACCCACAGTACTTAACAGAACACCCGACCCATTATCTGACAGTAAAACTAATTTATTTCTGTGTACTCGACCCATATGACAAGGCTGCGACCTGAATGGCACCCGCATTAAAATGTGGATCTCTCTCTTGAAACTCTAGGCCATTGATCCTCTTAATAGTGCAAAAAAAAATAAATAAATAAAAAACTTTGATTTGAATTGTGAGTATATTATATAGAGAAAGCGAGCAAAGAGCGACCCCTATAAAAAAAAAAAAATCGTAGACGCTTACTTCAATTTCTTCAATTCAGCGCACATTGGTTATAATGCTCAACCGCATTTAAATGACAAACAAAAATCATGCTGCCTAATATTTGCGCTACTTTTGAGTGCAAAATAAAATAAAAATACATTCATATTTAGGATGAAGCAGGCTACAAAATGAATGCAGACAGGCTGCCTGTTGAGTACCCCTGCTATAGGGTATTATAGGCGGTTGTCAGTTGCTAAGGTTTTCAGAGTGTTTTTTAGAGCATTGCTATAAAGACTCTAGGGTGGTTACCAATTGGAACTTGCACTTTTCATCCTTCTTTGTCAATGATTTCATAAATAATAAAAAAGAAGTTGATGTAACTGTAATGACAGGTGTGTTTTTTGGACTGAACCGGGATCAGACCAGAGTCTGTCTGAGAGCGAGGTCTGTCTCTAAAGCCATCAACACTTGCTGATATGTTGTTCGATACTTTTGCTGACAGTAGAGCAGTGCATCCATCATCACCAGCGAGTTACGGAAAACACGGACAGGACAGATCCGTTCTCCAGCTGTCTGTGATGAGCACATATAGATATGTAATGTGTGTGTGTGTGTGTGTGTGTGTGTGTAACCTAGCAAGACAGGTCGCTAGTCTAAACACATTGAAGATGATCCCAACTCAAGACATCTTGACCTTCTCAACTGCATATAACAATTAAATTTAGGATGCCATTTTGAAACTGTAACTTGCAAATCAGTGACTCATTTAAATTATTTTATTTTACAATTTTATAATAATTTTGTCTATTTAATGTTTATTGCATGAAAATGACAATCACACATGTTTTTAAATTTTATTTTCTAGGACTGTCAATTAATTAAAAAAACAATATGTACACATTTCTGTAATTATTTCTGTAATTGATTGCAACTATAACATTAAAATTTGTAAACAAATATATTTTCACACTGAATCACACAATTTATGTATAAACAATATAAAGACAGCATTTTAAATATTAGATATTTTTAATAATTGTTTAATGGCATCTTATGAAGACCAGTGTCACTGATATCAGTACAGATACTTACGTCTCTATGAAATTGATACTTTTAATATCTTTTAATAAAATTAATAATTACAGATATCCATTACTAGAGTATAATTGAAAGCCAGGCCTAAACTGCAAATGATTGGGGGCCGTATTCACAAAACATCTTAAGGCTAAAAGTAGCTCCTAACTTACAGATTTAGGAGAAACTCTTAAAAATAATGGGTGTGTCAGTCCTAAATTTAGGACTCCTAAATGTTTTCTCTAAGAGTATTTCACTAAGTATTTTAGCGCTAAAACTAGCTCCTAAACCTGTGAAACGTTAGGAGTAGTCAAGAGGATTCCTAAATCACTAAGACCAAATCACAAACAATCCTAATCCACCTAAAGACACTGTACACCATTGAGACAATAGCGATAAAGCTGGGTGCTGCACCTTTTCTTCATAAATGCAATACATATTTTGATTTATGGAATACAATAAAATGGCAAAAATAAATTTTCAATAAATAAATAAATAAATTAATGTACTATTAATATATTACTGTATAGTACTGTGGCAGTTGTTACAGTCTTACAAATGATCGAATAGAGTATATATATATATATATATATATATATATATATATATATATATATATATATATATATATATATATATATATATATATATATATATATATATATATATATATATAGGCATGCTGTCCAAGGGGATCGAGGGCTCTGATCTTGGAACTTGTTTGGAATTTATTTTGCCCAAACTCCGAGCTTGGAATTGATTTAGCCCAAACCCAGAGTTTGCCCCATATCCCCAGCCGAGAGTGAGGAGCGGGTTGGCGGAGGGATGCAGAAAACTGTCGAGGTAAGGCAAGTTGGCTCTTGTCTGCGTGTATATACCTCCACTCGAGCTGATTAGATAAAACTTTGTTTATAAAGCATAATTTGTCACTTGAATTCTGCAATCTCTTGAAACGCAGACATGCAAGACGCAGACAATAACTGAACATATACTAGTTTAATTTGTGACACTTAGCCTACATTTTAAAATCTTTATTTCAATATGGCAACATTTTTATAAAAAAAAAAAAAAAAAAAAAAAACCTTTCTTTGAATATGGCAACATTTGTATTTAAAAACCTTATTTGAATATGGAAACATGATATCTTGCGCTACAATATCCCTTTGATTAAATCGCTGACAGAGACTTCTCCCCCATCAGCCAATCACTGTGGGCATAGTTAGTAAGCATGTTGACATCATCCATAACAAAGAGGTCAACCCCGCCCTTACCCTTAGCTTAAGACTTCTCTCTATTCCTTAGTAAAAGTTGGTCTCAGCAGCTTTGTGAATAGGTTTTAATAGAAAACTCTTAGCTAAGAACTTTTACTGCTATTTAGGAGAACTCTTAGTGGTAAGATAAAATGTTTTGTGAATACGGCCCCAGATTTAAATACATGCATGGTTGCAATTTATTTTTTTTTTAAAGCTTTTTAAGTCACAAACATTATTTTGATGAGTTCTGTTGACATAATAATGTTGATCATTACATCAACTTAATATTGTGTGTAATTTAAACTGACATTTTGTTGTAAGTGATATTTTAATAATTATTATTATTATCATTATTATTAATAAATTGTAATAACTTAAGGAAATTGTCTTGATAACTATTGGGTGTACAAAAATTTGGCAGTGGATTTCTAGTTCCCAGCATGCCTTTCATAGGACTAGATAAGCAAAATAAAATGAAGTTGAAATTAAGTTTGTGTTATGTGCATTTTGTAAAGGGAAATACACATTTAATGCTGTTATGACATTTAAAAGAGTTTCTGTTATATTGAAGTTTTTGTGGTTACCAATTGTTCTGAAAACTAGTGATTGGATGTGTGTGGCTACACTATCTTGACCATCTAAGCAATAACTGTGCTAATGCCAGTAATATCTTACTTTTTCAGTGCATTTACATACTAAATAAGATACATATAGCATATGCTATGATAGCTGTTCATTTGAATTGAAATGGTTAAGATTAATTGGTTTCAGGGCCATAACCGGATTTTGTTGAAATTAGATTAGGAACAACTTAATTTTTCTGACTAGTCAACTTAAATGGTCATGAAACCCTAAACTAAAGAAACTTCTGAGATTTTAACAGAGTTATGAGTGTTTAACATCACAGAAGTAAATGTTACCATCCATTCGTTTTAATTATAGGAAAAAAATAGTTAATTTTCAGCTTTTTTGTGCTATTTTCATCTTTCGGGTTTAAGTTTGTGTTTGTGTCAACATCATAGGACATGACATTTTCTTGTACTATATTAGGCTAGTACATTGATGATTGGTGTCTCATATATTCATGAGACTGCATGTCATTATCCTATTAGAAGATGACTCACTTAATCATGACAGTATGCACAAATTGTGAATAGGTTAAAGGGTTAATTCACCCAAAAACAGTACTGCAGGATGCAGTCGGACACGCTTGGTTTATGTCGTAAATGATAAGCTTGCAGTTTGTTGGTTGAACATAATTTCAATATTAGTCATGAATTGAACAGATTGACACAAACTGTTGTTAATTTTTTGTTGAGTCAAAAGATTTGTTTTTAAAGTGTAACCCTAGTATTTTCATGTTCAAAAGGTTCATAACATGGTTTCAAAAATTGCAAACCTCATAAAAACCTGAATAGAAACAATAATAATTTGATTATTAACATTTTCTGAGGGTTCGCTGGCTATTTGTTGAAAAACACCTATTCATATACTGTGCTCAAGACGCAGGCTTACATGTCTGTCGTGCTGTGAGCGGGCAGTGAAGTGTCCTGCATTAATCTGTTTCCTCTGAGCTTTAATATGTCACTCTTTCACTGGTTTAAAGCTGGTCCAGTCTGGTTTTCCCCAGTCCCAGAAGACCAAAACCCTCATAGTAATCCTGCAGTAAGCGCTCTCATCCTTCAAAACCCCTCGTTTTTCACCAGTAGGTTAAACGAGAACGTCACCTTCAGCATGAGAGTCTTTCTCCATCGTCTCCTGAAGACCTATGAGCTCACTGCATATTCAATATCCTCCATCATAAATCAGCGCATTAGCCATATTACTGTACATGTCGAGACAGAGATGGATATTTCTAATTTGCATTGTGTCAGCTCAAATTATCCTGTCAGAACAAGTTGTTGCACAATCATGTGGAATAAATAATAACTGTTCTGACATCTGATTCTCAAACATCACGAAAAACCATAGAAGCAACAACAACAAACAACAACAAACCTATAAAATGCAACACAGTCTCTCATGTGTCTCTGGTGATCAGCATCACAGTCTGAATTCTTGGATCTGCCTGTCATGAATTGTCATATCCAATGACCTTCTCATGTTAGTCTACGATTGTCCAGATTGGGGTCAGGGTTATGAGGTCACCTTTGTCACTGTCCCAGGAATGGATGAATGGTGATGCCAGCATCTGAGTAATGTATGGTACACCCTGGACAGGAACCCAGACATGCCAGTTAGCCAATGTGACCCTTCACCCCGTTGTTCAAACGTCCTAACACACCCAGACGGAGCTGCCAGACACCCATCAGTGGGCCAATTCATCTGAACAATGTTAACTGCGTAATGGCCTTCTTTGTCAGGCATCAAATCAGCTTTGGGTTCATGCAAACATGATGGATAAAGCATGTTCTCGCAGGGCACTGGGGAAATGACCTGTTTGTTTCAATCACTAAACTCAAGTCTAGTGCTGGAGAGACTCGTAGACTCATGGGATGCAGGTTCTGGTCCAGGCGAAAGTGTTAAAGTACAGCTTTAATGTTTAAAGGGACAATTCACCTAAAAATTAAAATTATCCCATAATTTACTCACCCTCAAGTCATCCAAGGTGTATATGACTATATTCTTTCAGACGAACACAATCTGAGATTTTTAAAGGTGCCCTATAATTGAAAATTAAATTTACCTTGGCATAGTTGAATAACAAGAGTTCAGTACATGGAAATGACATACAGTGAGTCTCAAACTCCATTGTTTCCTCCTTCTTATGTAAATCTCATTTGTTTAAAAGACCTCCGAAGAACAGGCAAATCTCAACATAAAACCGACTGTTACGTAACAGTTGGGATCGTTAATATGTACGCCCCTAATATTTGCATATGCCAGCTCATGTTCAAGGCATTACACAAGGGCAAGACATCTGGATGTGCACATCTGAATCAACAGACTAGGTAAGCAAGCAAGGACAATAGCGAAAAAATTGCAGATGGAGCAATAATAACTGACATGATCTATGATAACATGATATTTTTAGTGATATTTGTAAATTGTCTTTCTAAATGTTTCGTTAGCATGTTGCTAATGTACTGTTAAATGTGGTTAAAGTTAACATAATTTCTTATTCTATTCACGGAGACAAGAGAGCCGTCGCTATTTTTATTATTAAACACTTGCAGTCTGTATAATGCATAAACACATCTTCATTCTTTATAAATCTCTCCAACAGTGTGTAATGTTAGCTTTAGCCACGGAGCACTATCAAACTCATTCAGAATCAAATGTAAACATCCAAATAAATACTATACTCACATGATTTGATGCATGCATGCATGACGAACATTTTGTAAAGATCCATTTGAGGGTTTATATTAGCTGTGTGAACTTTGTTTATGCACTGTTTAAGGCAGTCGCGAGCTCGGGGGGGCGGGGAGCATGAGGATTTAAAGGGGACGCAGCCTTAATCAGCGCATATTGAATGATGCCCCAATATAGGCAGTTAAAAAAATCTATGGGGTATTTTGAGCTGAAACTTCACAGACATATTCAGGGGATACAGACTTATATTACATCTTGTGAAAAAATGTTCTAGGGCACCTTTAAAAATATCCTTGCTCCTCCATGCTTTATAATGGTTGTGAATGGGGGGCCACATTTTGAAGTAAAAAATAATGCATCCATCCATAAAAAAAGTAATCCATACGGCTCCAGGAGGTTAATAGAGGCCTTATGAAGTGAAGCAATACATTTTTGTAAGAAAAATATCTATATTCCGGCGGAACGAATGACGCAGGATGTAGGAGTAGCGTAAGCTTAGACACCTCTCGCTGTTCAAACAAACAGGGCTGGGCAACAAACTCAAGTTCTCTTACACTGAAATCCTCTGACATTTTTCTTTAAAAATTATTGTTTTAGACTTCTAATTCATAACCAGTGTTTTGTTTTGCTCTCTACTCTGAACTTCTGCGTTCGTCAATACGTTGTGCATCGGGTCAGAGTTCACTCTTCTGCCGCAAAACGATGCATACAGCCGTCTGCCAGAAGCTAGTTATTATTGTTAATGAAGGTTTAAAAATAATGAAGGTTTAATAAAGGCCTTCTGAAGTGAAGCGATGCGTTTGTTTAAAATAAATGTCCATATTTAAACAAGTCATGACCACCTTCCATATTCAATGTACGAAGAAAGTGTAAAACTCTCACAGTTCAAAAAGCTTACGCTACATCCTACGCCTTTCCTATTCAACTTACGGAAAAAGTGTAACTGATGCGACGCCAGTTTACACTTTCTTCGTAACTTGAATACGGAAGGCGGTCTGGCGGTAGCTAGATATTTTACTTCATAACTTGTTTAATTATGATTTTTATTTTTTTTTTACACAAACGCATTGCTTTGCTTCAGAAGGTCTTTTTTAACTCCCCGGAGCCGTGTGGAGTATGTTTATGATGGATGGATGTGGAAGGAGATACTTTTTTCAGCTTATACTGGTGAACCCTGTTGACTGCCATTATAAAGCTCGGATGCGTCAGAATATTTATTAATATTTCTCAGATTATGTTCATAAGAAAGAAGAAAGTCATATACACCTAGGATGGCTTGAGGGCGAGTAAAGCTTGGGCTAATTTTCATTTGAAAGTGAACTAATGCTTTCGCCCTTTATTACTGCAAAAGCTGGAACTTTTTACCAATGGAAATCAGACAAGCTCCTTTAAAGGTATCTCAAGACAACTTTTCATGTTAACTTTTGATCAAGTATCTGTCTATTCAGTACTTTTGTCATCCATAATAATTCTATATCTTTGAATTATCATCAAATCGAAAGCAAATATTGATACAAGTAATGTAATGAAGATTGAAAATTAAGCTTTGCATCACAGGAATAAAGTATACATTTAAAATACATTCATGTAGGAAAACAAATAAAATATTACTGTTTTTACTGTATTTTTGATCAAGAAATTCAGCCTTGCTGAGCAGAAGAGAATGTAAAAATCTTACTAACTTACTTTTGGTAGTGTATCTACATTAATTATACTGTATATTTTTCCTTAGTATAATCTAATGTGAATTTATATATCCTTGTTTATATATATTAAATGCTGAATTAATATAATGTATTATTATTATTACTTTAAATTTACAGATGCACAGGTCAAAAGATGGAATAAACGGGAGAAGCAACCCAGTGTTTTCTCATCAGTATAAGCAGCTGTAGATGCTTAGCTGGATTATAGTACGCGATCTGCCTCTTACACTGAAGATACGGGAGAATGGGAGAGAAACTGAGCGAGTATAAGAGACGGGGGAGTAAGAACTGGATCTCACTGCCAAAGAAAACAGCTAGACTTAGGGAAAATTCAGCTCAGGATCATGCAGGTTTTACGGGAGTATCAGACACTTTAATACTTTAAGAGCAGCTCTCAGTTGTTAACTGTCTCTCAGAAAACTCATGTGGAAGTGAAGCTAAACTGTAAAGATGCCTCTGCTGTAATCAGCTCTGTGAACTGGAGGCAGTTCTGGCAGACATGTGTGAGAGTCATTCTGTATCTATACCTTTCCAAACCTTCTGACATTATTGGGACTTACTTGTGAGAGACAGTGGATCACTTCGCCCTGGAGTACAGGTGGATCGGCTCGACATGCGAGACAAAAACTTGCTCTGCATGACACTGCCATAGAGACGCTACTAAAATATCTGATGAGGGACACAAGGAATCATAAGCAGTGAAGTTTAAATTCGCACACACTCTGCTCTGAGATCTGCTGCAATGACATGAGACCAGACAACATCTGTGTCTTGTGTCAAATACATGCAACCAATCATAACCTTGTGGAAATCATCATTTGTGGTGTGAAAGTCAGAGCAAACATCCTTATGTTACCATTAAGTTATCAAAACGTTATTTCTGAATGTTCCGAGAATTTTAAATGTAGAAACGTTTTTTCTTGGTTATGTGAATGTTAAGGGAACATTCCATTTTATCATTCTTCAAACATGATGTTCTTTGAACATTCATAGGCTATGCCTACAAACTGCTCCTCATCCACACTAGTGTTTGAGCGTTTTCCAAAAGTTGCTCATCCACACTGAAAACGCTTAAATCAACTTACTGCGTATGTGTAAAACATACTTAAAGCTCACGAGTTGATGTAGACCCAGGTGAAAAAAAGTACACTTCTATAATGTACTTAAAGTGCTCTATTTTCGCACACTAATTTTGTACTTAATATACTAAAAATTCTTCTTTAATACTACTTAAGATAATCTTAAGAGCACAGTTGAGTACACTTAAATGTTCTTAAAGGGTTAGTTCACCCAAAAATGAAAATTATGTCATTAATGACTCACCCTCATGTTATTCCAAACCCGTAAGACCTCCGTTCATCTTCGGAACACAGTTTAAGATATTTTAGATTTAGTCCGAGAGCTTTCTGTCCCTCCATTGAAAGTGTATGTACGGTATACTGTCCATGTCCAGAAAGGTAATAAAAACATCATCAAAGTAGTCCATGTGACATCAGAGGGTTAGTTAGAATTTGTTGAAGCATCGAAAATACATTTTGGTCCAAAAATAACAAAAAATATGACTTTATTCAGCATTGTCTTCTCTTCCGGAATCCTTTCCATTGAATTGATTCCATTGAATCCTTTCATCTGTCGGCATTGGTAATGCACTTTTACGTCGCCCTGGTTGTTTTTGGCGATTGGATCGGACATCGTATGACTGAGTTACAACAACTTCCTGTTTTGTGGCGTTAATCGCAAACATTAGCACTTAGCCAAGTGTTGCATGATTTAACATGTTTCTAGCATGTTTGGTACTTCGTGGCATAATGAAATATGTTACTGGGAGTGAATTACAGTGTAAAGCATGCCATTTCCTGTTACCAGCAGGTGGTGCTACGACTAACTGAATATTGTCATATAGATGTCTTTAGGACCAGGACTTTTACAGCAACTTCCTGTTTCATGGCGAAACATCAAATTTTGTCAGGCCACCATGGACACACCCTTCAGTGAAAACTCTAGATCTTCGCAATACAACATCGCAAAGGCCTTTAGATTAGACTGACCAAATATGATGTTGATCTGATTAAAGCTCTAGGAGGAGTTCATTAAAGTACAACGTCTGGAAATGGCAAAAACTGCACAAATTTTGCATAGAAAATTCAAAATATCTCATTTCCTGTTGGGTTTACAGACTTTGCATCCAGGGGCTTTTTTGTAGGTATTGGGCTGTTACATCTGTCTACTGAATTTCATAACTGTATTCAAATTTTGTAGATGGCGCTATCAAGCCATTTTGCCACACCTAATTCTGAAACCCATATCAGATGTAAATTTTCACCACTTCTGATGCGTGTGCAAAGTTTAATGAGTTTTTGAGAACGTTTAGGCCCTGAAAAATGCGAGTCATTTTGGAGAAGAAGAATAACTGGCTGAGCAATTACAATAGGGTCCTCACACCATCGGTGCTCGGGCCCTAACTGGTTCCTTTCTCTAGAAACAGCTCCAAATCACAGCCCTCAGTGTGTAAACAGACAAGAGGAGATCAGTGGTGAATTTACCTTGCGGGGCAGGGCTGCGTGTTACAGGACACCACACCGGTGGATGGCCGAGTTCGAGAGTTACAGTAAGACGTGTTCACCTGAACTCTTAGATCCTTGTAGCAGGATGATTTAGTGACCATCTGACCTGAGGAACCAACACAAACAACATAAGTCAATTTATCACGTAAATGTAGTTTTTACCAGGTGAAAATCTGTGCTAACACAAGATTTATACATGAATTTATAACATGAATCCACATCTGATATGAACATACTGCTCATAAAACCTTGTCCTGTGACATCATGAACTTAACGAAAGTTTAATGTATTTGAGCTGAAGACACAGCTTTCCGGAGGTTGTCCGGAGGGAGTTTGACCTCTGGGTTAAAGGACGTCCTAAAGCAGGTATTGACCTTTCAGCTGCCCTCAGCTCAGGCTCTTTACACACTATCACAGAGGCTAATGTCAGGTCTGGTGTGGAAGAGCAAGAGGGTACAGCCCATGTAAGCACTAATAATGCAAACTATAGAGTTACGCTTGAGAAAAGACTGAGCAACAGTGTTCAATAATGCTATTACAGTAGGTTTCACACAGATCATTTGGACTGATTATGAATGCATTTACATATGTAATTAATGAAAAAGTGTAATAGGTTTTGCAGGACTCCTTAAAAAGAAGTACACTGTAGCATACTGTAATGGTTATGTATGGTACGGTAATTGCTCTTTATAATAATATTAAATTAAGAGTTTTACTTTAAAGTACATTTTAAAACATTGTTTTAATAATAATCATTTGCCAGTGGGTCAGAATATGCACTCTTAAAGGATTAGTTCACTTTTAAATGAAAATTAGCCCAAGCTCTACTCACCCTCATGCCATTCTAAGTGTATATTATTAAAGACCTTCTAAAGCAAAGCGATGCGTTTATGTAAAAAAATGTCCATATTTATACAAGTTATGAAGCCAAATATCAAGATTCCATCAGACCACCTTCCGGTTTCAATGTAAGCAGAAAGTATAAATCTCTTGCAGTTCACAAATCTTACACTACGTCATGTACCCTCCCTATTCAACTTACAGAAAAAGTGTAATTGACACGATGCCAGTTTACACTTTCTGCGTAACTTGTATACTCATATTTTGTGTGTTAGCGTGATAGTCCCTTTAAGTACACATAAGTGGCATTTTATTTAATGATACTATCATTATATTAAAGGATTAGTTCACTTTTAAATAAACTTTTGCTGATAATTTACACACCCCCATGTCATCCAAGATGTCCATGTCTTTCTTTCTTCAGTCGAAAAGAAATTAAGGTTTTTGATGACAATATTACTGGATTTTTCTCCATATAATGGACTTCAATGGGCACCAAACGGTTCAAGGTCCAAATGACAGTTTCAGTGCAGCTTCAAAGGGCTTTAAACGATACCAGACAATGAACAAGCGCAACCTTTTCAACGTAATTGCGTATGACATCACGAACGAAAATCGCAGAACAGAGCAAGGCGAGCATTTGTGCTTATAAAACTTAAACTTTTTTATTGTTTTTTTTTAAATGACCAATCGTTTCGCTAGATAAGACCCTTATTTATCGTCTGGTATCGGTTAAAACCCCTTTGAAGCTGCACTGAAACTGTCATTTGGACCTTGAACCGTTTGGTGCCCATTGAAGTCCACTATATGGAGAAAAATCCTGGAATGTTTTCATAAAAACCTTAATTTCTTTTCGACTGAAGAAAGAAAGACATGGACATCTTGAATGACATGGGGGTGAGTAAATTATCAGCAAAAGTTTATTTAAAAGTGAACTAATCCTTTAAGTACATTATTATATCTGCAAGTACAGTTTTTTTTTTTTTTTATATATATACTTTTAAGATTTGAAGTACACTACAAATGCACATTAAACAATAATTTTTCAAAAAGGATTACAGGCTGAAATGTATTCATTATAAAATGTCTGATTAATGAAAAAAAATCACTGATGTGAACTGTGAATCTGATTCTGATTCATTGAAAAGGTCTGATTCAAATTGACAAATCTGATATTGCTCCTTCTGGCATGAATCATGTGCCAAGTAGAGCTACGAGAGATGTCTCGATTTTCAATGAATAATGATTTAAAAAAGTAGAGCAGACGCTTGCAACGCCCAGGTCACTGGTTTGATTTTCAGGGAATGCATGAACCTATAAAATGAACTACCTTGAATGCAATGCAAGCTAAATCTGCCAAATGCATAAATGTAAATGTAATTCCTCATGAGTCAATAAATATAAAGATTCAAGTTAGATTTGTTTTCTGTGCATATTCATTTTATAATGAAAACGTGTAAATATAATCAGTGCATATGAATGATTTTAGGTGTATTGCAATAATCAGGGCATCATCATGATCTTGATCTAGATCAGAATAAAAGTGTTTAAGTGTTTCACAGATTAGCATTTGACTGCAGTATAAGGTCTGGCCTAAACATCATTAGCATCTACTAGCAGCACGTTCTGTTCAGATGGATGCAGTACCTCCTGCACAGGTGGCTGAGCACTGCGAGCGAATGATGGCCCACGTGTAGTTGTGTTTCGGCTGGCTCCGTCTCTCTGTATGGTCTTTGGTCAGTGTGTACTCCCACTGAATGCCTGGGTTCCAGCCCTGCATGAGAACCTGTGCAAGGAGAAACATACAAGACCTAATGAACACCATAGGAAATCACACAAACATTCTTTTTTAATTTCTTGAGGAAAATGAGTACACTAACTCCTTTGTTTTACGACAGAACACCTCCCACATGCTGAACAATGTCTCCTGCTATCAGAACATTTCACATTCAAATGTGTTAAATGCAGGTCATTTTTAACCATAATTCCATTTTGTACATAATTTGTCTGCATGATATAAGAGCCAGTTAATGTACGTATAAAAGTCCACAAAATAAAGAAAAGAAAAGATCTTTTAAAATTTGAAGTTAAAACACATAAGCTTAGAAATGTACTGTTTCATGTTGGTAGTTTATGTTGGTTTCATATGGTTTTGAGAAAAAAAAAAAAACATGTTTAAAGTGTTTTTCAACCCACTTTGTATTGTTACAATGTTGGTAGTACATGTAAATGAACAATGTTTACTCATTCTCCATGTTACCTGGACCGAGAGATTTATGTTTATTTGCCAGCAAAACTTGTGACAGCTCGAGGGCTTTCATGAAAGCTACAGATTATACTTCCGCATTTTTGTATCCACATCCACGAACAGTCAGATCGACAGAGGGTTATTAACAAAACATTTATCACTGAAAATTATATTGTACTTTGTCTAGTCTTTAAAAAGCATTAAGGTAAAAATGGAACACTATAGGTGTGTCTGACTTGAAGAGGCGCTGGGCAGACTGATCTGTGTATGACATCAAGGTACCACGAGAACGATTCGAAAGCATACAAAGTTGTCTGATCTCTAATCGCTCTCGCGGTACTTTGATGTCATACACCGAATAGTCTCTGCCTCAGACATCACACCCAATGACTGTCGGCTGAACATCTGCTGCATATGGCACACTTCACTGGAAACACTTCAGGATTTTCAAAATCGTCATCTGTTCTACAGGATGTCTGGGAGACGTGTGTCGCGTTCTTTAATGGTCAGCCTGGAAACAAATGCCGTAAGTTCAAACCCCCTTGTGGAAGAAGAACGGTGTCATGTTTACAACTGTGACAATGAATGCTTACCAGGATCAACTAAACAACTAAACTTTGCGGCTCCATTGTTGCAGTAAATTTGCACAATATTATTGAATGACTAATTTATTAGATGCAGGCCGGTCTGTTATTGTAGGGACATCGACTTTACATTTTAATGCCCCTACACATGACGCGGAACAAAACGAACTGTGATTGGTTGCATTACATGTCAGTCAAATGTCCTCTTGGGCGGTCCTTGGCCAATAAAAGCTGCGATAGATTCCAGACCTTCTGCCGTCAGTCTGAAGGTCTGGCTACACGAGACTATACACCGAATGGCCTGCACAGCGCAGCTTCAAGTTGAACACACAGTTTTCTTACCTGTATGTGATAACATTTTGTTTTGGGGGGTTGGCCGAAATTAAGTTTCTTTTAGTTTTTCACCTCTGTTTGGCCTAAAAACTATGTTCGTGATCATCCAGGTTTTTCAGATTTTCCATTTCTGCATTATTCTTTGAATTCTTGCACCTGGGAGCTGTGCAAGTCAACAACATTATGACTAAAAGTTTGCAAAGAAGTATTCAAAAGTATAAAAAGGTCAAATTCTCTGATATTTTGACTTTGATTTGGCAGCAAAACTTCTTAAGGTTTTCTTTTCAAGTATGTTATTTGCTATAGCACTTATTTGTGTCAAGCAAGATTCAGCACTCATGTTTACATCAAGACTAAATATACAGTGAACCTATGCTATACATTTCAGTGTAGATGAGATTTAGCACGCTTTACACTATAACACAGACTTTGGCAAGCAGCAGTATAACACATCAGCCCAGTGCTCTCATTAGACACGGCGAGTGCCAATGAAGCAGACTTATTACAGAGCACAATAAAACTGAATAAATAGAAAAATGTGTTGCTATCTTAAGAATGTACTTGGCCAGTTATACAATTATGGAAGATAAAAAAAGTTAGGCAACTACTACCTCAACCACCAGCGTCTCATTAGTGGGTCCGCTGGAGGTGAGGCTCTCTGGACGGTTGTAGGGTCTCTTGTAGTCGAACACAGCCCCAGCAATGGAGTGTTGTCCAGGCCAGTCCACTGTCCAGCGTCCATTCAGGTAATACTTCCTCTGCAGGTTCCTCAGTGCCAGATAAGAGCTGGAGGAGTTGAGCTCCGTCACACGGATACTGCGCGCTCCAGCCGGTATGGTCACCACACGGTAGTACTCTACACAAGAGACAGAATCATAAACATTATATTAGGTTATAACAATTGGTTTACTTGTTGTTATATTTCGAATGACACACACAATTTCACAGGTAATTTCCTTATGAGTCACAACATCTTGTTTAGAATTAGGGTTGTTGACTGATAAAAAAATAATAAAAATTATTAACTGCACCTAACAGTATTTAAATAGAAATGTTTAAATATAAGCAAATATTTTATATTTTGAATATTTTTTAGGAAATGTATAGTGGTTCGGTTTATAGGGATAAAGTAATTATAGCCAATCAACATTACAGTATAACTGAAAGGCCTAAACTGCAAATTATCAGACTGTTGTTATATGCCATTTAAAAGACATTAGCATACTTTAGGAGCACATTCTGTAACTACTTTAGGAAGGGAAAAAGCAGAAAAATAAATAATTGCAGTATTTTAAAGGGGACCTATTATACCCTTTTTGAAAAGCTTTTCATGCTTGTTTCAACACACAACACACTTAACCAGGCCATGGCCCCTTTGTTACATATACTTTGGCCGGGAATTATTTAAATTAAACACATAAATTGACGTTAGTTTTCCCATCCCTAGTAAGAACGCTGTTCATACAGACATAGATTGTACATGCGTTCAGAGAATAAAGACACATACGGCTCATATAATGTTGTTTGGTGTATTGTCCTTTGTAGATCTTGCAGGTGGAATTGTCGCCCTTGCAGACGCCACACAAATCCAGCACCGCATTGGATCCAAGCACCCTGTCACAGCCCACCCTCTGGAAAACACAAATCATGACCTCTAGCAAAGAAGAAATACAGTTACAGTTACAATATTTTAGTGTAATCAAGGGGAAAGTCATGGGAGAGGAGGAAGTGCATCCATGACAATGTAATCGGCTGTTTACACTGTCAGTGTGATGATGACCACATAGTCCCAAAAGCATCGTTAGCCAGCTTCACTGTAAAAAAATAACAACCGATTTAAATGATGAAGGTGTGACAATATTACTAGTACAGCTTTGAGACCCAACTCAGATATCAGCCGTTTCTGTCATGTCCAAATCAAGTCAAACTTAAAATAATTATCTGTGACTGCACTGTTTAATGACTGCACAGTAGGTGAGAAAAGACCTGCACCTCTGTGCCTGCGACCATCAGGTAAATACAGGTTTATCAGACACTTGCTCAGATGTAAACATGTTGTATTAATAAAGAGTTAGGGTACAACAGGGCTAAAGTTCAAAGTATACTTCATTTTTTTGAACGCATACATGAGCATATGTGCACAGTCGAACGCACAGCCTTGCAAAATATACTTCTTTTGACTATACGTACAGGGGCGTTCATCGCATGCAATTTTGAGCAATCTCTCACCACGACTTACAACCCACGTAAATACTGCAAAAAAATAAATAAATGCGGATCTGTGACTTCGTGCAAAAATTCGTGCACACGTGCATGCGTGCATACTCTTCAGATGACGAAATTGACACTTATGTACGCGTAAAATGCAAAGTATGCTTTGGGCTTAAAGGTGCACGGAGTAAAAGGCGCATTTGACTTTATTCTCTTTTAAACCACTAGATGGCACAAAAATTTAGCAACGCAAAGTTGATTCTGGGCTAATTTGATCTAATATTTAATGTTATTTTAAAATGTTGTAGAATTATGTAACAAACAAGAATCAATAAAATGATTGATTATATCTTGAGACAAAGGTCTTTGTTAATGTTTTTCAGTTTTGTTCAAGGTAAGTAAAGCAACTTATTTTCAATAACGAATGAATATGTAAAAGTATGGTATTTGGGGTAAAATGTGCCCCTACTGCAACAAAGTTGCAAAGTGCTGACTTTTCCATTTGTTGATATGACACGGTTAGATTCAGATGGTAAATATCATATATTAAGTAGGGTGTCCACCTTAGAGATAAATCACCATATTTAATTAAATCATCATATTTAAAAATATGATATTGATCATATCATAAAATATACTATTTGTTGTTACTACTGCTATATTAAATTAATATCCTATATAAATTAATACAATATTATCCTTCAATACTTTCAGAATCTTTGTTTTTAAATAATTTTGTTTCTGTATTTTTAAAATGAACATTTTATTGACTATATTTATCAAACAAAAATAAATAATTTTATTAATTTTATAATAGTACAAATTTTGCTAAAGAGATTGTTTTGAACAAGTATTAACTTAGGTATTATTCAAAGCATATTACGTTTGCTTAAAGGTGCCCAAGAATCAAAAATTGAATTTACCGTGGCATAGTTGAATAACAGGAGTTCAGTACATGGAAAAGACATACATTGAGTTTTAAACTTCATTGCTTCCTCCTTCCTATGTAAATCTCATTTGTTTAAAAGACATCCGAAGAACAGGCGAATCTCAACATAACACCGACTGTTACGTACGGCAGGGAGCGCGCGATTTAAAGGGGCTATGCGCTGAATCGGTGCATAGTTAATGATGCCCCAAAATAGGCAGTTAAAAAAATTAATTTAAAAAAATCTATGGGGTATTTTGAGCTGAAACTTCACAGACACATTCAGGGGACACCTTAGACTTAAGGCCTGTTCACACCGGGACGAATATCGCACGCAATTTTCGCCGACGTTTAACGCCTCGTGACTAAACAACGGCCGCCAATGAGAGTGTGCATACCGACGCGAAAAACGTGAGGCGTAAAAGCGTCATTTTTTAAAAAATGCCTCGGGTTCGTATTTTTGGTTTGACACGCCGCGTTAAAAACTGGCTGACCAATGAGATTGGCGCTTTTGTTCACGTGCCTGGAGCTGCTGAAGTTACAGTAAAACACGACTTGGTGGCGCTCAAGCACAAAACGGTCTTGCCGAGCACACAAGACGACGGAGAGAAAGTAAGTAGACGAGGAAGACCCCTACAAACTATCCCTGCGTCTCAAACAGTTCCCTAGCTTCCTAGGTCGTGTATCAGTATACCATGTAAATGAATGTGGCCGAATCCCTGATCAGTGCCCTGACTAGTGAAGTAGAGAGCTGATTGAGACGCACACTATGGGTGCTCTGCCACAGATGTGTATTATTTCTGTATTTTTACTTTTTTTTCCCTTTTACATTCAAGAAATATAGTTAAGAATGTCTGTTTCATAAACATGTTTATTTACACTACCGTTCACTTGCACTATATGTATGAATGCCATTTTATATATTAATCTTCTTTAACTTTATTAATATCATATGTTTATTTGCACTATCGTTAAGCACAAGCGCCACATACTGTCAGGGAGTCAATTTGCACTTTCACTCGGCGCATCGCCGGTGAAAATCGTTGGGTGTGAACACAAAAAAACGTCTCTAAAAAACCGCTGACGATAAACGCGTGCGATATTCGTCCCGGTGTGTACAGGCCTTTATATTACATCTTGTAAAAACTGGTTCTAGGGCACCTTTAAGTACAGCATTTGTATAAAATACTCTGTGCTTTTTGCCCATGCTGATAAACTTTGCCACCTCATATGTTTATAAGATTTTTAAACAAAACAAACCACTTTTATGATTTGTTTTCACACAAAATCTGTTGCTGCATCAATGTTCAATAAAAACATACATATTTCTTTCTGCAATCATACACTATGGGAGTAGTGAAAAGCACATTTTTCTTAAAGTGTGCATTTGAAACCATTGTACCCTACAAAATGGTCCAATCTGCAAAGATAATATACAGAAACATAAAAGGGTGATGAGTTCAACATGTATGAAATACACAAAGATCAAGTTCTGCCTAGTATGCTCATGTACAGTATTCTTTCTGTAATGTTTTCAGTGCAAACTACTTATGTCATCGACTCATGTATAATCTAAAACACAACATGACAAATGACTCAGATAATTCATCATTACTGCTTATTTAAACTAAATTCACTGAACTATAATTGTTCTGGTCCACTGCAATGTCACTATTTCATACTACCATAATTTCTCTTTTAATATAACAGCAGATCTGAAATGTTGTCAGTGAAATGCAGACACTGAAGTCAAATTTAATGGAACAGAATTGTAGTTGGCTCTCTCACTGCAAACATCCAAACACGCAATACGAAACTGATGTGCGTTCTGAAGGAGAGACTCTCCAGAAACTGAAATGCATAAGGTCACTCTGCCTCAACAGGGAATTCCACAGCAGAAGAAAACATAAAACCAAGCACAGTGAGAATTCACTACAGATGATCCCTCTTGAAAAGCTCTGGCTTTGATGATAAAACACAAACTGTGTCAGTAGCCCATTAGTATCCATGTATCACAACTCAGAACAAACCACTGGATATAGAATAGAACAACCCTGAGTGAAGAATGTTTTGCATTCAACACAGCTGACACCGTGTCCACACCGGATGCAACCGTTGACGCATATCATCATTCCGAGCCGCAACAGATAGAAGCTGTCTACACTGGACTCAGAAAAGCGACCGTTACAAATCCATTTGCGACAAATGGATGGCATCAGCAAATCTCAAAAAAGTTGGGACAAGGCCATGTTTACCACTGTGTGGCATCCCCTCTTCTTTTTATAACAGTCTGCAAACGTCTGGGGACTGAGGAGACAATTTGCTCAAGTTTAGGAATAGGAATGTTGTTCCATTCTTGTCTAATACAGGCTTCTAGTTGCTCAACTGTCTTAGGTCTTCTTTGTTGCATCTTCCTCTTTATTTTTCGCCAAATGTTTTCTATTGGTGAAAGATCTGGGCTGCAGGCTTGCCATTTCAGTACCCGGACCCTTCTTCAGCGCAGTCATGATGTTGTAATTGATGCAGTATGTGGTCTGGAATTGTCATGTTGGAAAATGCAAAGTCTTCCCTGAAAGAGACGACGTCTGGATGGGAGCATATGTTGTTCTAGAACTTGGATATACCTTTCAGCATCGATGGTGCCTTTCCAGATGTGTAAGCTGCCCATCCAACACGCACTCATGCAACCCCATACCATCAGAGATGCAGGCTTCTGAACTGAGCGCTGATAACAACTTAGGTTGTCCTTGTCCTCTTTAGTCCGGATGACATTTGATTTTGAATTTTGATTCGTCTGACCACAGAACAGTTTTCCACTTTGCCACAGTCCATTTTTAATGAGCCTTGGCCCAGAGAAAACACCTGCGCTTCTGGATCATGTTTAGATATGGCTTCTTTTTTGACCTATAGAGTTTTAGCCGGCAACGGCGAATGGCACGGTGGATTGTGTTCACCGACCATGTTGTGATTTCTATTACAGTAGCATTCCTGTATGTGATGCAGTGCCGTCTAAGGGCCCGAAGGTCACGGGCATCCAGTAGGGTTTTCCGGCCTTGACCCTTACGGACAGAGATTGTTCCAGATTCTCTGAATCTTTGGATGATATTATGCACTGTAGATGATGATAACGTCAAACTCTTTGCAATTTTTCTCTGAGAAACTCCTTTCTGATATTGCTCCACTATTTTTCACCGCAGCATTGGGGGAATTGGTGATCCTCTGCCCATCTTGACTTCTGAGAGACACTGCCACTCTGAGAGGCTCTTTTTATACCCAATCATGTTGCCAATTGACCTAATAAGTTGCAAATTGGTCCTCCAGCTGTTCCTTATATGCACATTTAACTTTTCCGGCCTCTTATTACTACCTGTCCCAACTTTTTTGGAATGTGTAGCTCTCATGAAATCTAAAATGAGCCAATATTTGGCATGACTTTTCAAAATGTCTCACTTTCAACATTTGATATGTTATCTATATTCTATTGTGAATAAAATATAAGTTTATGAGATTTGTATATTATTGCATTCCTTTTTTATTCACAATTTGTACAGTGTCCCAACTTTTTTGGAATCGGGTTTGTATTTATAGGCCTCCTCTTATGCTGATTGAGTAGATCATTTGAACATGCTCCTCCCGAACTTTGTTAATAAAACATCATATAATGGGTTTTATTGACTTTTGTCGCATTGCATTGTGCCGCTCATGTCCGGTGTAGACACGGTGTGAGAGTTACTCTACAATCACATTACTCAGTTACTTACAAGTAACTAGACTAAGGCCAGACAGTATCTCTAGTTATAATATCCACAGAGACAATTACTAAAGACCTCAGGTTATACAGTGTAACGAATTCAAAATTATGAATATTATACATTACCTCACAAATGCCATCAATGCAGACATCAGTGCCGTCCTGTGTACAGAGCGTCCCATCCCTGACTTTACTGGAGAGGGCGAAGAAGAAGTCGTAACCTTCAGCGAAGCAGTACAGCTTACACACATCTTGATCTGGAACAACACACACACACACAAACACACACACACACACACACACACTGGAATATGAGACAAAGTTCATTGAACACAAATGTCCAAGCTTTGAGATCTCAGTAAATCTCATGTGCATTAACAACATCAGTTTCCTTTTCAGAAAATTCTGCTCTCACCAACATTTACTGTGACTGAAGTCATGCAGTGATCCAAACACTGAAGGCAACTAATGAAACGATAATCTGTGGGCAGTGAGTTCAAAGTGTTCACCCCCCATGGTTTAGTTCTGGCTCTGTGACATTGTGAAACTATAGCATATTTACATAGAATATCTATCTTAATCATTTCACCATGCTTGGTTTCAATTGCCTAACTATTCAATCACACTAGGAATTTAACTCTGAAATCACACAAAAAACATTAACCAGGTACAACTGTGTTGGTTTCAAATTCATCTGTGTTCAATTGTCTGAAAGCACACCAAATATCACTGACTCTGTGAGTCTCACAACTAATGAAGCCCAAGGAACTTTGAGATAAAGTTGGAAAACAGCTGGAAATGATTATAGAAAGACTGACATAGCTCTGAATCTTCCTAAAAGCATAATAACCCAATCCCACACCATTAACTTTAAAATCAGAGGGAAATACCTGGTCAATATGAAGCCCCATTCCCAGTCTAAACTCTAACACTAATCCTAAATCTAAAATCTGAATTGTTGATAAGAAATGTTCCAGAACCATAAAAATGTTTAACCAACAATGTTTCCTAATTGGCAAAGTCATACAGAATGGAAGAGATGGCAGCACCATGCATCGGGGTTGCTTTTGGGGAGGAACTGAAAGCTTGTTGCCATTAAGGACAACATGGATGGAGCCAAATAAAGCAAGACCCTTCATGAGAACTTGTTCAGTTGCCCAAAGATCTGCATTAAGTGTGAAGATCTGTTCAGCACAACAATGACCCAAAGCACATGAATAAACTATGAAATGGCTTGAAATACATCAGATCTGTGGTAGAACCAGAACCAACTTTCTCCATCTCAAGATACTTTGTGCTGAAGAATAGAAATTCCAGTCATACCTGCAAGAAGATGCATGACTGTAATCATTTCTAAAGGACCATGTAGAAAGTAATGATTTTGGGGGGTGAAATTGTCTGTTGCTCCAGAGAAATTAATGTTCTTTCTAGTGCGTAAATGTGTTGAATTTATTGTGTGGTGGAAGGAAGACACATTTTCCATGTGTTACAATTTGGAGGAGTAACAGAAACAAAATGTGAAAAAGTCAAGGGGGTGAATATTATGTGAAGGCTGAACATACTTCACTTCAGTCTAACTTCATAAATAATGTTTTCATCCAGAATTTTGTCAAATGCACCGGCTCATTTCTTTTATACATCCCTTCAACCAATAAAAACACATGTTTAGACCAACCGTCCACGCGTGTGTAGGGTTTCCACTTGTAGTACCATCCGCGGAAGGGCTTGCTGTTGAACTCAGCACACTGAGAAGCTCTGAATTCCACCGCATTTTGAGGACAGTCAGCAGTATTACACAGTTTATAAGAGCGAGACGAGCCCTCACAAAACCTGCCGCCATACATCGGCCTGAGAGAGAAGAAAAGTTGGGGGAAAAAACTGATCATGAGACAGAACTAGGATGAGACACATTCTGATTTACGTGACGGGACCATTAGAGCTGACAGCAACTTCATCACTTATGGTTGCCAAGTGGCTGTTTGTTTTAGTAATGAGATGCATTGCCAATAAATTAAGATGTCATTCTACATTGACAAGGAATCAGTTTTCTTGATGCTTAAAATTACATTTCTGTAGAGGAAAGTTTTTGTATATAAAGTGCAGCAGAGCATAAAGCAACATATCACGAACAAGATGAACAATTATCAGTGCAAAAATCAAACCCACTTGCAATGCCAGCAATTTTCCATGCAGCAGTGCTTATTATATTCCTGATTGTGGGAAATGAAAAATCATGTAGAACTACAGTATAAGAGATGGATCAAATGTGTCCCACTGTCTCAATTCTGCTGAAACTCTGTTTCTGAGTTTCACTGCATCTAAGGCTCAGGTGAATTTAAATCTGGTACTTCTGAAGAGTTCTGGGCTTGCTATGAGAAGAAAAAGAGAACTCACTATTATAGAGCTCCTTCTCTGCATTGTCTTATTTTGCTTCAAATCCTGTTGTGCATGTTATTAATTCATGCAAAAATTTTAAACTTTACAAGCCTTTATTGGAGACTCACTCCACTTTCTATATTGGCTGATACTCGACTCGACTGCAGGTCTGAACGTACCTGGGGCTGTTGCAGTGTCTCTCTCTGTAGGTCACTCCACTCTCACAGGTTCTCGAGCAGCTGGACCACCCAGACCAGGACGACCACTGACCGTTCACTGACTTAGGACCTTCATCACCATGCTTTACACACTGACCACGACGGCACCACTGCAAACAACACAGAAACACACACATCAGTCGGAATGATAACGGTCTTTAAATTTAAATGGATAGTTCACCCAAAAAGAAAGATTTTGTCATCATTCTCTCATACTTATGTTGTTCCAAACCTGTATGAACACAAATGGTGATTTTTAAAGAATATAATTTCAACATAAACATAAATCTTCAAAATGACAAAACAAGCACGATAAAACTATCATAAAAATGGTTCATATGACGCATACAGTATATTAAACAGTATTGTGAGGAACAGACTGAAATTAAAGTCATTAATGACTGATAATTGACTACAAATACATTAGATCCCACTGGACTTAGGTGTCTTTTGACTGCTTTAATCTGCATTTGGTAATAAAACAAACATCAACCATCTTCACATACTTGTAATGAGAAGCGCTTATCAGCAAAAGAGAATCTTTAAAGTTTTAAATTGAAGAAATTAAGACAGCCAAACATATTTATTTTACAGTGAAATATGACGATAATAATATTTCTTATTTTGCTTTTATTTAGTTTTTATTTTTTATTTTATTTTAATTCAATAATAATTTCATTCATTTATTCATTGTTTGCTTGCCATATTGATATTGTTACAAATTTCCATGTAGTTTAAATCATAAGGAAGATGCGTGATGATAAATGAATGATACTTTTAATAAATGCCAACAACTAGAAAGACAACTCAACAAGCCATAACCTTTAACTCAAGACATAGAACTTAGGGAACTGAGGGCTTAAATACACAGAGGAAGGTAATCTACATAACAGGTAAGAGGCGAGGATTTATTAGGAACTATGGAAACAAATGAGATCTCAGGCAATGTCAATGACAACGAAACTAAAGACAGTGTAACTAAACATGATCGTGACGAAACTCTCCCTCCCCAGAAAGTGCGTCCTTGCCCTATTGAACAGTCCAGTCTGAGGAGGGAGGGAGGGAGGGAGGGAGGGAGGGCGAGGGTTCTGGACGAGAAGCAGGCAGAGGAAGACATGGCAGTGATGACCAGAGGAACCAGGGCAAAGATGAAGGTGGGAGGAGCCAGGGTGGAGACAATAGGACCAGGAATTTGACCCAGAACCATGACACTGATGCTGAAGGTCCACGGTAGAACCAGAGAGAGATGACTGACTTAGGTTGAGACAGTGGATGAAGCTGCAGGGGGGCGTGACCAAAGTAGAGGCGTGGGCTTGGCAGACCGGGGCAGAGATGTTGGAAGTGAGGACCATGGTGGAACTGGAGGGAAAGAAGAGTATGGTGGAGCCAGAGGGGAGGAGAGTTGAGGCACAGTAGCCAAAGTGATGATGGATCAAGGTAGAGATAGAGGGACAAGGAAGTTCGGCAAAGCCTTTGGGATGACTGTCCACTGTAGAGCTGAAAGAGCACTGAGCCATGGGTCGGAGGGTCGAGGTGGAGTCCGGGCCTTGGAGGATTGAGGTGGAGCTGCGTGATCTACCTGCCAAGGTGGTGCGGATGAATGGAATGCTCCTGGTGGATCCATGCAGCCTAGCAGAGCTTCTGGAGGAGCTGAGGGGCTGAAGGGAGACAGTGGAGATGAGGCTGATGATGGCTTTGGCAGTGGAGGAGGGAGTGGGAGGCTGGGTGGGACCATCCGCACTGAAGGAGACTTGGAACTGGGCAGCGAAGGCATGGAACTGGGCAGCGAGGGCAGCGAAGACATGGAACTGGGCTTAACAAGTGACGACTTGGAGGACTTGGTTGACTTGGACTTATCCAGTGATGACTTAGATGATATGGACCTGTATGGGACCAACGGATCTCCCCTCATCCAGCTCACCACATAACAAATCCTCAGCAACCCAGCTAAAAGCACTAACCTCAGCGGTGAGATTGTGGGCGGGGCTCCAATCCATCCCGATAAACTCCATCAAAATGCCCTTGACTACAGTCTTTGCTGCTGGCTCACACACCTCGACAGACTCCGAGTTTGGCTCGGGCTCTGTGATAAAATCAGCCTCTGGAGTTCCCTCAGAGGAGCTGGCTGGGCTCTATACCCACAGTGGGGCTGGTGATGTCCTCATCTGCAGGGCAGATGGTCATCGGTGAGTTGTTCTGCACCAGCACCCACTCCACATACTCTGCACATTCCCTCAAAGGACCATCTCCAGGCAGGCGTGCCTCCACTCGTTAAGTCTGGTGTTATAGAAAACACAAAGTGAGCGGTCAGGGTAGTGGGTGTGGCACGCCTGATTGAGAAAGTCCCTTGTGTGATCCTCTAGGGAGCGAACTCCCTGCTCCAGCAGGAGGAGGCAAACAGCAGCAGGCATGTCCATGTTAAAATGTTTGGCAAACATAATCCTTTTTGGGGTCTTGTGTTCTGTCACAACTTGTTGTGTAGTTTAAATTCCAAGATTGATGAAAGAACAATACTTTTAATTACAACTTTAATTTTAAACTCCAACAACTAGAAGGACAACACAAAAAAACATAACCTTTGACACAAGACATAGATTTGGGGGAACTGAGGGCTTAAATACACAGAGGAAGGTAATCAACAGAACAGGGAACAGGTGAGGATTAATTAGGGACTGCGAAAACAAATGAGACCTTAGACAATGACAATGAAACTAAAGACAGTGACACTAAACATGATCATGACAGATATATAATCACAATATTTTTGGACAAATTGTGCAGCCTTGCAAACAAAAACAGCAAACCTGGATTTTAATTGCATTTTAAAATCACAATTTTTATCAGAAAAATTAGATCACAATTGAAATTCCCCCCCCCCCCCCCAAAAAAAATTGGGCTGCCCTATGTGAAATATTGTGTAAACTGTGAGTCATGCATTATCATTATTATTATTTTTCTCATTGCTGAGCTTGACGGACAGATTTCTTTTGCAAATTCACCTTTTGTGTTCAACTGGAACAACAGGGTGAGTAAATTATTGTTTGAATGGCCCAGCTTCACAGATTAATTTTAATTCCCATCAGGCACCATTCCATCTAATTCAACTCTGTGTGAGACATTAACAACCGAATGAATGATAGTCCTAGTCCAGTGCTCTTCACACCCTCTGTGTAACTGAAACTCATGGGATGGAGCTGATATTTCCTGAAAGCAGATTGTCAGGATTCCTAAAGGAGACTGTCATCATTAGTGCTGCGTACCGTCACTGGCTCTCACTCAGATTAAACTGTCGTGTTTAATATATCACACACCAAACACCTCCAAGAGCCTCAAGGAACACATGTGAAAGACATCTCAGACCACCAGCACTCACCTCCGTATCAGCCAGAGACGACACGCGCTGGAACAGGAGAGTGTGTTTGTAAGAGAAGTGCTCTTATTCCTGCACCTCAGGATAGGCCTGTAATTACCCTAATGCCCCAAACATGCTTCAGTAACATAAGTTAGTAAAAAGATGGCCCAGGAGGTCAGCCCAGGCCCGCATGAGCTCATTAAACCCAATCTGCTGTGAAGAGCCTGAATCAGTGGAAAGGCATCCTAAGGGACAACGAGAGAGGGAGGAGAGCAATGACGAATACTGTATCTAACAGCTAACACTGACTAACACAGCAGCGATCTGTCTGTCTGTCTATTTGTGTTGTTGGTGTATCTGACACTTTTTTGTAGTTTGAAAAGCAAAAGTTCCACTGTAAAACCACACACACGTCTTTAGCTTGAAATCTGAGATGAGCTGAGATGACATACAGACCCTAAATAAGTTATAGAAACACCTATGCTGATGCAGTGTGAAACAGTCTGGAACTGCATACACATTAAATCATCTGCGCTGGTGATGGTTATAATTTAGTACATTTAAAATATATTAACTACAGAAAAATAAAAATTATAATCAAGTACTTAACATGTTTTAGTATGTTAGTCAACACATCAAAATAAGTGTACTTGTGGCAGGAACTGCTCTGACACGAAGGTTGAGGATCCAAACACAGCTTTATTATTAAACGCAGAATCACAATCCGTAAAAAAGGCAACAGGTCAAAAAACAGGTCAGAAAAAAAACAGAGAAATCCAGGAAAGTCAAAACACACATAACCAGAGGGAGAGCACTCAAAAACGCAGTGTAACACTTACAAGACTTCGCAAAGAATGAGTGAAAATACAGGGCTTATATAGGTAGAGTTTAACCAGATAATAAGACACAGTTGAAAGTGATCAAACAATAATGAGTCCAGGCAAAGGATTATGGGAATTGAAGTTCTTGATGGGACAGCAAGGGAGTTGGGAGGAGTGCCCTCTGGTGGAGATAATGGGCACTCCAATTGGTGGATGTAACAACTTCTTTAAAGCATTTTTAATTTTAAATTTTTACAAAGAACACTTTTTAAAAGTGTACTTAAGTAAACATAGTCATGAAAGTGTACTCTCTTTAAGTGCACTTGCATACTATTACAGATTGTTGCAGTGCTTATAAATAATTTACGCTTGCACACCTTTTTTTTTTAATTCATATGCCCACATAATCTTTAATCAAAAAGATTAACCTCCCCTCCCTCTCTAAATGACATCTTATCCTTTCATGACGTATGTCTCAGTGGAGGGTGGGACTAAATATCCTCCACAACTGACTGCAAAATGGACGAAATCAAGTATCGTCCTACATTTTTTTCTGATTCCAGAAGCCGGTTTACTCAGATATACGTCACAATAGGGAAGAAAAGACTATTGCAACTTTCGTTTACTCTGACTTGTCCGACTTTAAAATTAGAAGTACACTACAAGTGTACATTCAATACAATAAAGTGCACAGTAAAGTCTTTTTCACAAGGGTTTCCCCTGTTGAACTGAACATTTTCTAGTAGAGTGTGTTTTCATATGAAGCTCCTCAACTTCTCTTGTGAACTTCACTGTCACTTTATTCTGTTTTTCCTAACTCTCAGCATGAATTGTTCACTCATTCAATCCGCTGGCATTTACACCAGCCTCTCTCTGCTTGGCCTCCCTAGAAACACTCATTTAAGACACTAAACATCTGTTAAAAACCCATCTGAAAGAACAACAAAAACCCCCCAAAATGCTTTCTCCCCCGCAGGGTTAATGTCACAGGCTGAATAACCATGAGAGCATGTTAATGATTAAACTCTTTCAATGACACAAAACAGACCATTTGGCTTTTTCTTTTGTGCCTCTTGAGCTAAAAGGACCGAGTGTAACTTGACTTCTTTTAAGGTGAGATGCCACTGAACACATCCGTGATTGTGACTCACCATCTCTGGACCGCAGGCAGAGCCCTCGGCGGCTGGCATGAACTTGGTCTCACATTTTCTTCCGACCCGATGGCACCACAGGGCTTTGCAGATGTCCTGCGTGACACACATCAAACAGACGTGTTGATATGAATGCATTAAAGAACAGAAGTCTGATAGTTATACTGAACACATTAAGGATTATAACACATTACGTAATGGATAGATGTTCTTCACAAGCTGCACGAGTCCAAAAGGCAGTTGTACAGAATAATGACACACTGTTTATGATCTTTGGATATAATAATGACCTGTCTGGTTTGTTTTAGCTTAAGCGTCACATGTCCAACACTCTGTATGTGGGTGATTCTGCAACTAGGGGAACGTTTTTAGGTTACACTTTATTTCGATAGTCCACTTTCAACTTTGAAACTACATGTCAACTAACTCTCATTATAGAATTGTTTGGTTAGGTTTAGGGTTAGTAGATTAAGTTGTACTTGCAAAGTTTTTACTTCCTTTATTCTTGAAAATTCTACTTCTTTCTAACAATTCAAATTAATTTGTCATTCATGTAGAATTTGTGATGTTTTTACAACATAGATTGTTGTTCTCAATCCTGCTATTACACCAAAGATTTAGAGAACAATTGAGTTTATACTTGGTTATTATCATGGAGATGAGAAGTGACAGATGAGCACATCTCTGCCAGATGTCATCAAACAGAAAAGTTTTTTATTTCACGCCATGATATGACTGGGGAGTATTGGAAAATTATAATACAGAAACAACCCATTTCTTTTCATTTTTTGCAAATTATTAGTATTTCTTTTAGAATGTACAATCATCTACAAACATTATACCAAAATCCACTTGAAAGATGATCAAGTTCATTATCTCATTATCAGATATTTATTCCAGCACATGTGATAAACGTTTAAAAATAAATGCAGTATTGTCACTCTGAAAAACAAAAAAAGATTGCTGCGTTTGTCCATTTTCAACCCAACTTAGGTTATTTTTAACCCAGCATTTTTAGTGTATGAAGAAGATTAATTTTCAATATTTCAAGTAATCAAAAATGTCCCTTACTGAAGAATGGTTTATGAACTCTTTTTCATAACTCATCAGACACCCTAAACGTGTTTAACTGTCCCAGATATCTACATCTTTCTCTCATTCACTCGCTCTCTATGAAACAAGAGCAAGGAGAGCGAGGAACGGCTGCACGTTTTATATGTCCGTATTACTCACATCTGGATTATTGTATCATATTTTGACAATGGGAGCACAGATGGGAGGAACAGAAGGCACTTTGCCAGAGTGATCACGGTCCAAATCCCAGCACAAGTTCTGCAGCTGTGTGCTAAAGCGAGACCTCCTCAAATCCATCCCCTGTTGTTCCTGCTGAGCTTGAACATCTCAGTTCTATCACAGCTCTGACTGCCAGAGGATATGAAGATGCTAATTCATGGTGAAAGCAGTGAGAGCTCAGGATGACCGAACAGCTTTGCTTGAAAAGCATCTACAGAACAATTTCTATCTCGTTCAGTGACCAGAACGAGCAGGCCACTCTTTGTGCTTTGATTTTACAGTCCAATGTAAATTCATGTTCAATTTCCATTTGATGTTTCAAATTCTGGGTTAATGGAACACTTTACTATCCAATAATATCATATTTTTGTATGGCTGTATTTACATTTTGTTTATTAACACACACGAGTAAAAATGTTTCAGAATTAAGAAGAACTATAATGATACTGTAAGCATATCGGTATATTTCTTGTAAGCATATCTGTATATTCCTTCCATGAACTGTTTCTGGGTCAAAGACATTAGTTTACTTATACTCTAACTTTGAAATGTTTGGGATCTGTAAGATTTTAAATATTTTTGAAAGAAGTCTCTTCTGCTCACCAAGGCTGTTCCCATTTATTTGATCAAAAATACAGTAAAACTGTTTTCTATTGTAATATATTATTTATTTATTTTATTATTTATTTATTCTATTGTAATATAAAATGTAATTTATTCCTGTGATCCAAAGCTGAATTTTCAGCATCATTACTCCAGTCTTCAGTGTCACATGATCCTTCAGAAATATGATTTGATCCTCAAGAAACATTTCTTATGATTATCAATGTTGAAAACAGTTGTGCGGCTTCAATTTTTGTGGAAACTGTGATTTTTAAGGATTCTTTGATGAATAAATACTTTACTGTTACTTTTGATCAATTTAGTGCATCCTTGCTGAATAAAAGTATTAATTCAAAATACAAAAAATCTTAAAGGTGCCCTAGAATGCTTTTTCACAAGATGTAATATAAGTCTAAGGTGTCCCCTGAATGTGTCTGTGAAGTTTCAACTCAAAATACCCCATAGATTTTTTTTAACTGCCTATTTTGGGGCATCATTATAAATGTGCCGATTCAGGCTGCTTCCTGATTCAGGCTACTTTTGATAGTGCTGCGTGGCTAAAACTAACATTACACTGTTGGAGAGATTTATAAAGAATGAAGTTGTGTTTATGAATTATACAGATTGCAAGTGTTTAAAATTGAAAATAATAATGTATCTTGTCTCCGAGAATACAGTAAGAAACGATGGTAACTTTAACCACATTTAACAGTACATTAGCAATTTACAAATACCACTAAAAATATCATATCATGGATCATGTCAGGTATTATTGCTCCATCTGCCATTTTTTGCTGTTGTCCTTGCTTGCTTACCTGTATAAAATCTGATGATTCAGCTGTGCACAGATCCAGACGTTAATACTGACTTGTGGAATGCCTTGAACATGAGCTGGCATATGCAAATATTGGGGGCGTACATATTAATGTGTTATGTTGAGATTCGCCTGTTCTTCAGAGGTCTTTTAAACAATTGAGATTTACATAAGAAGGAGGAAACAATGGAGTTTGAGACTCACTGTGTCATTTCCATGTACTGAACTCTTGTTATTCAACTATGCTGAGGTAAATTCAATTTTCAATTCTATGGCACCTTTAATGACCTTAAAATTCTGAATGGTAGTGTATGTGTAATAAGCAGTTTTTTCCACTGTAAATAAGTTTTAGCCCTAAAGTAAATGAAATTAATAGTATTTTGGAACATTTTATTACATTTACATGCAGCTCAAAATATGCTGACATGCATTCAAGTGAGGTTAAGTCATATCAGTGCTCTACAAAGAAGCTATTTTATTCTCCATGGGGGCTGCAATGTTGAGATCACATGCTAATACCAATAATAATCACTTACTACTTGGTCATTGCCCTACTATGTAACTTTTTTTGGTAGGAATTAATTAATCATGCATGAGAAATACACCTATGAATACGGTAGTTCTATTATGGCAGCTGAAAGCTTACATCCATGTCAACAGTTCTGTTGTATCGGCTAGCAAAACATAAAGCAAAATTTGCACAGTCATGGTACATACATTTAGTGAAATCTTTGTTCAAAAAGTTAAATATATCTCCTTATCATAGCTTGATTATGCTGTATAATAAACATAGTCATCATCAGTGCCCAGTGCAACAGACTGTATCTCGTCTCAATTCTCTGACTGCATATGTACACTTAGGTGAGATCAGGACAATAGGAGCCCAGAAAACAGAGCTTCCCATTGGCTTCCCTCCAAAGTATATTTAGCTCTGCCTTTGCTTCACGAGACTGCGCAGGCCTGGAGAGAGGTTCACATTTCTCTACGGGGAGGTCCAATTTTAGATGTATAGACTAGACAGTGGAAAAATTATTTTAGCAAATCTCTATTGAGTTGATTTACAGATTTCAGCAATAGAGAAATAGAGCAAGTGCTCTCCTCTCAGGTGTTACGAATAATCAAACCGTCTGAGCCATCAGACTCCCTAAAGGATGCAGGTCAAATGTTCACAGAAAAAACACAAATCTGTAAAAAATATGGGCTAATGTACTGTGTTAGCATGAAGGAATTTTCTGTTTTGATATTTTACAGGTGTTTTACCCCTTTTAATTACGCATTACTTTAACCCCTTTTACACATACAATCCTTACTGGTAAATGACTTAAGAGATTGTGTGTGAAAGGGACCTTTTCAAAAATACTGGCAATTTCCCAGTATGAGAAGTTGTTACATTACCAGTAAATTACTGGTATGATGCTGTGTGTGAACAAAGAACAGGAATACCGTTTGTGACGAGCAGGGCGGGCGAGAGCCGTGAGGGAACAGCGCGATGTCGGTGGCGCGAGAGTTAATGAGCTTCACCTGGGAGGCGCACCGGCCTTGAGTCTCTCACGGAGGAGCTCCGGAAGCATAAAAGGAGTAGCGACAACAGAGAAGGACGAGAGAGGGCCATCCTGGAGGGAGTGGAGGAGTGCCGTTGTCTGCCGTGGGCCGGAGCCTGCTACCGTCTGGCATGAAGGGGAGGAGCAGGGGACGGCGGACTCGCTGCCGGCTGCCCTCAACCGGAGGAGCCATCGCCGGCTGCCAGGAGGCGGTCGAGGATCGGGCCGTCCACCGAGCGTCCAGCGCCATCGCATGGCACCGCGAGGAAGAGGCTGAGAACCGAGCAGCAGTGTGTCTGGGAACTGGACCCAGAATTTTTTTTTTTTTTTCCCCTCCCGTCTCTCGTCCTGTCGTTCCCCTTGCTTCCGTCTCCTTTCTCTCGTCTCGTCTGTCCTTACCCCCAGGTGCTGCGGCAGCTGAGACAGGCCCCCGGGGGGGGAGTAAGCGCAGTCGCGGGAGTACCCCCCGGCCTGCGAGGGGTGATGGGGGTATGTGGCGACCAGGGCGGGCGAGAGCCATCAGGGAACGGCATGAGGCCGGTGGCGCGAGAGTTAATGAGCTTCTCCTGGAAGGCGCACCGGCCTTGAGTCTCTCACAGAGGAGCTCCGGGAGCATAAAAGGTGGAGCGACGACAGTGAAGGACGAGAGAGGACCAGGCCTGGATGTTATTTTATGTTTTATTATGTTTGTGTGGCCGGCAGACATCCGCAAGGGTCAATACTTTCGTTTTGTATTTGTTTATTTTGGAATTAAAGTTTTGTTAAACATTCACCGGTTCCCGCCTCCTTCTTCCCGTACATACGATCTGTGTTACACCGGTATGAGTATGTACGAGGTCAGAACGCTCTGATGGAAGAAGTCAGCTTTGAGCCAATTAAAGCTCGGTTGGAGCTGTTTCAGCTGTAAACATGCGCTAGACATCTGATCTTTGCAACGAATCTCATATTCGCCTTCTTTTTCATTCATCAGCTTTGCGGGTCTGTAGTTATTGTGTACTATAGTAACTTCAATACTATAGTAAATGTTATGCGTCTTGTGTTTTTAAGACCAAAACCACATTCTGTGTGATCATGCTCTTATGCCTGTCACTCAGAAGTACAACAAAAACAGTCAGAGAAACTAAAGCACTTTTGCTTATCCAGCTGGATGAAGAAAATGGCTCAGCATTTTCAGGTAATTTCTGATGATTGGCATCGCAGAGTTTATGAGTAATTGGTACTGGTTTGTGAACAGTGTTGGGGAAAATTACTTTTAAAAGTAATGCATTACATTATTGCGTTTTACACCCTAAAAAAGTAAATAATTGCGTTACTTTTTTAAAGGCCCTTTCACAACAAAAGTGAATTGAATAAGCCTCAGGCTGAAGGAAATGTATATTTACACCTGTACAGTAGAGGGTGCAGCTCAAACAAACCTTTCCATCCTGGATTAAAGAAGAATAGGATACAGGAGGAAGAAGTTTATTAGTATGGTTGAATTAGATCACTGAACGTCAGCAGCAAAGACATTGGTTAATAAAGTAAGATTAAATACATAATTTATTCAGTTACATTTACAAAATCCATTTGGTAACACTTTACTTGAAGGGGTGTGCATAAGACTGACATGACACCTTCATAATCATGACGCGTGTCATGAATATGAAGGAGGTTTTGTGCATGTTTATGACAACTGTCATTAAGTGTCACTCACTCAATTATGTCATTTTTAATGCATTTAATGTTTGTGATGTCTGTGTTATGACAACTTGACATAAACCAATACATCATAACCTGTCAGTGTTTTGTCATGACAACTTGACATTACCAAGACAACATAACCTGTCATAAACATGACATAGCAGAGTAATTATCAAACTTAAACTACTTTGGTTTTTAAATTACATTATTTTGGTAGCACTTCAGTATAGGAAACACATATTAACTATGACTTTTCTGTCAATAAACTCCTAATTTACTGCTTCTAAATATAGTTAATTGTTAAGTTTAGGTATTGGGTAGGATTAAGAATCTAGAATGAGGTCATGCAGAATAAGGCATTAATATGTATATATAAATAGTCAATATTCTATGCATGCTAATAGTAACTAGTTAAAAGACCCTAAAATAAAGTGTTACCATTATTTTATAACTGTGCCATTTTTTTAAGAAGTTTGAAATGGTCTATTATCTGACCTTCTGTTGGAGGAAACTTAAAAAAAAAAAAAATAATTAAATGAGAAATATTCATGACGCTGTTATAAAATTATTTGTCAGAGTATTGTCACTTAATGACATTTTAATGACAAGTTCAATTTTTACCACTGGAATGAGGTCAATATACATATTTATGACACTATTATAATGGCCTCATGACAGCCAATGTCAAAACCAACCACATGACAGTTTAATGTAATGTTAACCCATAAAGCTAAATAATGTCAAGTTGTCATGACAAAGACACTGACAGGTTATGATGTATTGGTTTATGTCAAGTTGTCATAACTCGGACATCACAAACAATGTCATCCTTGCATTAAAAATGACATAATTGAGCAAATGACACTTAATGACAGTTGTCATAAACATGCATAAAACCTCCTTCATATGCATGACATGTGTCATGTCATAATTATGAAGGCGTCATGTCAGTCACACCCCTTCAAGTAAAGTGTTACCATACATTTTATTCATTTTGAAGAATACTGAATGTTTTCAAACAAGTGAGATGAGTAAATGCATGTTCACATTTGGTCTAGAACTACAATAACCATCACTTTTACACAGCACACACAACACCTCTACACTTTATTTCTCTCAACCTGAGGGCAGGAGAGCTGTCAGTCAATAAATGTGAAAAAGTAACTTGCATTACTTATTTGAAAAAGTAACTTAGACATTTTGTGGTAAATTGAAAAAGTAATGTGTTACTTTAGTTGCTTAAAAAAGTAATCTGATTACGTAACTCAAGTTACTTGTAATGCATTACCCCCAACACTGTGCGTGAATGGTATCTTACTGGTAAAAAGTTGTGTATTTACAGGAGAAGTCGCAATTTACCGGGATGGCTGCTGTGTGAAAGGGGCTATTGCATTTTGTGGTAGGGTTAAGGAAAACAGATAATGTCTTTGTCTTTGCAGAAAATTACCAGTACTTATTTCCATTTTTTCAGTTTTTGTCTTACAGTGTACGTCACTGAGACATCTGTGCAAAAAAATACGTGTGGAAAGAGCTGGATTCCTGAAACTCTTTATTTTTCCCTAGAATTTGTTTATTTTTTTTATTTATGTTTTTAATTGGTTTTCAGCTAAATGATATCCATCCCTTATAGTTTTAGAAGATATCATGTTTTTAAAGAATATTTTGAATTCAGTTTTCTGACCTTGTGAACATTTTGGTCGTTACATATCACACTGCCCTCCAAAGGTTCAGAAACACCCCTGGCAAAGTGTGTTTTTTGGACGATATTAGCATAAATCCTTATCTTATTTTTGGTGCAAATACATTACAGTAACTTGACATTATCATTGAAGACCAGCAATAATCATTTTCATTTTGATTACATAATAATGAGAATATATATATATATATGTCAAAGTCAGACATGCCCCTTTGCCAGCTGTGATGCTGGTTACTGGTTTAAACTTGGCCCAGGTTTGTAAAAGATTTTTGGGTCAGCACACATTAATAGCTTCAACAATTGATTGCCAGTTAAGATTAGAATACAATGAACCAATCAGAACCCAGTTTAGGTCAGATATCTGCTAATAGTGGATATTTTGATGAATCGAAAATTTAAGTTTTTTCTATGTATAAACTGTTGATGTAATAAAATATGTTTTCTTAGTTTGTGTTGACCCTTATCAGTGCAAAATTATCACAAATTAAAAAGGATTCATGCCAATATTGTCCAAAACCCCACTTTTCTAGGGCGTTTTCAAACTTTTGGAGGGCAGTGTATGTCAGTCAAAGAAATGTAAACCTTCCTTTACATTATTTCTCACAAATTCATGAAGACCTCTGACAGACCTCTCCAGTGATGTGACTGCGAGTGCGGTTTCTGTCTCAGGTGAGGCATTACTCTCAATAACACTGTCAAGCTTGATCCCTGCTCTCCCTGCTTCCTCTTTCCAAACGATGACCTTAAAGTCAACGATAAGAACCTCACAAATGGATTCTTATCAGTCTGAAACAACTTTAACCATAATGCCGCTCAGACTGGATCAGATATATCAGTCTCATGTTCCTGCTGAAAAGACGTGAAGCTGCAATACCTTACCAGACAAAAATTTGGGGTCAGTAAAAAAAATTGTCTCTCAAAAAAATTAATACTTTTTATTCAGCAAGGATGCATTCAATTGATCAAAAAAGTAAAGGGACAAATAATGTTGAATTTTTTTTATAATTGAACATGATAATATATAATATAAATATTGTTCTTTACAGAGTGCTCGACTCTTGCATTGTCAATACAAGATCTTGACCAAAATTGATGCACCTCTTGATGGAAATGAATGTTGTGATGTTTTTTTCATCAAGAGGTTCCATCAATTTTGGTCAAGATCTTGTATTGACAATGCAAGAGTCAAGAGTCTGGACTCCAATTCAGAGGAGCCAATTCATGTGTGAAAATGATCCTTCATGCTCCCTCCCAACCATTCTTTCACAATTTGAGCCTGATGAATCTTGACATTGTTATCCTGGAATATGGCCATGATGTGTCTTTCTACATGGTTGTTTAAGAAACGAAAAGCTACACACTCCATCAATTAGGGTTAAAAGAACTGTTCCCAAACATATAACATGCTAGAAAAATAATACTCACAACAATAATGATCCAGTCACAGACTCTTAAGTATTTGCCCAAATCCTACTGACTCCAAACAATTTTTAGCTTACATTTTAGCTTAATCAGCAAGACTTCCTTGACCAACTAGCTTCACAAGAACATGCTTGTTTGAGCAGAAAGTTTTGTGGGTGAGCAGAAAGTTTTGTGGGTGAACAGTAAGTCTAAGTAGACCAACACTGAACCAGCACTAACCTAGTTAAGCATGAATCAGCATGGAAACCCAAGTGCTCCTAGAAAGGTCCAATTTGGAAGTTGTAACTAAGGCTGTTTCTCTGATTTTGGTTGAAGTAAAATGCACATGCTGGGCAATTTCACACATATTTTATCTTTCCCGTGTAGTAGTTTTTGTAATGTAAATGTTCGCCTCATTAACAGGCTAAATGAGCAGTGCTTCCTCTCAAGCTTGAATAGCTAATCTTCAACAGTATTTACTCAAAATTTAGCTAGAATGTGTCATGTGGTGCTGTTCATGTGCACTCAACTCATAAATATGATATCTCTGGCATAACTGGAACAATTTTTTGACAAGTGATTGCATCTATAAAACAATATGAAATATTGATATTAATAGTCTTGCCTTCTTGAAGTCCAGAGTGCACAGTTTAGCTTTCTCTCCAAACTGCCACTTGCACTGCGTGTCGGCGTCGTACAGCTCTCCAGGAAGTTTCTCTGGGTATTTGTACTCCTGTATGGCGCTGGGCTCGTCAGACAGACAGGTGGCCTGGGCAGTACTGAGACAGAAACATGACTGTAAAACAGCTTGACTCCAGTACAGTAGAGATGGACACCATGACAACATAACAACAGTAGTTCCCTTAGCTACATTTAGAGATTTCTCTTTTCAACACAGTCTCTGACGTATGTTATTCAATGCCGCCATTATTTTACAGGCCGACAGAGAGGCTCCACGTGTAAAGGATATCAAGGATCATGAGAAAGTATTTTACATTGTTTAATACCGTGTGTTTTACACAATCAGACATACAGTGAAACCCTGAATGAGCTCTGAGTAGTTTAGCAGACGCTCCGGGCCGCTCGCCTTCTCGATGACGAGAGTGTGTCAGTATGTGAGTGGGATGTACACCGTGTGCAGAATTATTAGGCAAGTTGATTTTCTGATCGTATTTTTTTTCCTAGCACATTTTACCAATTCCAAACCACATCAATCAATAACTACTATTAATTTTGTATTTAATAATTTATAAGTGATCTATAATTGTTCATGAAGGCTGGAAATGAAAAACGCCTTATATTCAGCTGTGTAATTTTTAACAGGCAAAATGAGCCAAAAAAAAGAGATTTAACTCAAACTGAAAAGTCAAAAATTATGAAATTATTGCTCATGAGAAGGGTGCAATACTATTGCAATACTAGAAATTGCAATGTTAAGGCATGACCAGTGGACAGCAAAATGCTCGTTGGGTCAGCAGGGTCAGACAAAAATAGGTGGGAAAAAAAAGACACGTTAACTGCGAAAGAATTTAGGTGAAGAATTAAGTGTGAAACCATCGGAAGCTGTGACGTTGCTCTGATTTTGCTTTTCAAACCGGAAGACAGAAATTGCTAAAAAAAAAAATGCAAAAATAACTAATTTCTACTTATGGATAAAATGAATGAGTACCTTTTGAGTGTTGAATATGAGTGTTTTCAATGATGTGCAGCCTGGACATATCTGTTCAGATATCTAAAAATGATCCTTTAATTCTTTTGCAGTTAACATGTATCTTTTCTTCTCCACCTTATTTTTTTCTGACCCTGCTGACCCATTGAGCATTTTGCAGTCCATTAGTCATCATTCCTTAACTTTGCAATTTCTAGTATTGCATCCTTCTCATGAGCATTTGATAATTTTTGACTTTCCAGTCCGATGAATCTTTTTTTTGGCTCATTTTGCCTGTAAAGGAAAATCTGCCTAATAATCAAACACAGCTGAATGAATATAAGGCGTTTTTCATTTCCCAGCCTTCATGAACAATTATAAATCACTTATAAATGATTCATTAAATGAATAGTAGTTATTAAGATTGATGTGGTTTGGAATGGTAACATGCTTGGGAAAAAATATGATCAGAAAGGACTAATAGGTTTGTAATAGGCGTCACATCGAATATTAGTTCTAAATATATAAGACGCACATCCTGAAAAACATACAGGTGCTCAACCAAAATAATTAAAGAACTCTGAACAGAAAGGCAGCACATTGCTTCTCCCATACCTGAGTTTAGGAATGCACGAATTTGTGCCAAAAATCTTTTTCAGATTAGATTTTCTGATGAACTGTTTATATACACTACCATTCAAAAGTTTGGAAACATTACTATTTTTAATGTCTTTGAAAGAAGTCTCTTATGCTCATCAAGCCTGCATTTATTTGATCAAAATTACAATTTAAAATAATGGTTTTCTATTTTAATATGTTTTAAATAATATTTTTTTTTTCTGTAATGCAAAGCTGAATTTTCATTGATGAATAAAAGGTTAAAATGAACAGCATTTATTCAAAATAGAAATATATTCTAATAATATAAAAATTTACTATCACTTTTGATCAATTTAACACATCCTTGCTGAAAAAAAAGTATTAATTTCTTCCAAAAAAGAAAGAAAGTTTTGAATAGTAGTGTATATTGTTACAAAAGATTTAATTTAAATAAAAGTATATTATAATAGAAAATAATTATTTTAAATTGTAATAAAATTTTACAATATTACTGTTTTTTTTTTCTGTATTTTTGATCAAATAAATGCAGGCTTGATGAGTAGAAGAGACTTCTTTCGAAAACATAAAAAATAGTAGCCTAATGTTTCCAAACTTTTGAATGGTAGTGTAAAAAAAATAATATGTGACCCCTTGCTGCTGTTATGATCACCGTCTGTTCCTGTCAGTTCCCGGACTACATTACCCATAATCCTCTCTGCCAATCACCTGCACTCACTCCATCAATCACTATCACTAATCACCACACCCAGCTGCAGTACATTAACAGGACTATAAAGGACTCACACTCACACCACCAGTTTGCGAAGTCTTGATTCCTTGTGACAATTCTGAGCGTTCCTTCTATCCTGTCTGCTTGTGTTTGATCTTGCCTGTTCCTGTTTCTTGACCCGTTGCTGCCTGTCCTGACCCTTGCCTGCTATACTGTTCTGTGAATGATATCCGCCTGTCCTGACCATTGCCTGCACCCTGATTACGATCCTGCCTGTCCCTTGCTGTTCTCGTCTGCTCCTGATTGACCCTGCCTGTACGACATTCTTAATAAAGCTTGCATTTGGATCTTACCATGATTCCCGCTTCATTACAGAAGACTTCGCCTCCACCAAGATCCAGCAGCTTTCTCATTATGGTATGGACATTAATCAATTGCTATTGTGGAGTTCGCAAGGCACGCGATCGTTGGAGGAATATGTGCAGGAGTATCTAAACATTGCTTACCTCTCTGATCTTCCGGACTGTGCACTGATTGACTTTTTTTGTGATGGCGTCAACCAGCCTCTCCAGAATAAATTAAGACGAGAGGGACCGCGTTCATCACTTAGCAGCTTTATGGACTATGCATTGTTGACTGTTGGCTCTCCATTTACTGTGGGTGTCGCGGAGGAATGCGACACCATGGTGAGTCCCGTAATGGCTGCCGCGCCAGGTAACACGCACAAGATGGCGGCTATCATCACAACAGCAACAGGTCATGTCGCAGCTGATCGTCCAGAGCAACGTCACGCCTTCATTGATCGCCCAGAGCAATGTCACGTCGCCGCTGATCGCCCAGAGCAACGTCACGCCTTTGCAGATCGCCCAGAGCAACGTCACGCCTTTGCAGATCGCCCAGAGCAACGTCACGCCTTTGCAGATCGCCCAGAGCAACGTCACGCCTTTGCAGATCGCCCAGAGCAACGTCACGCCTTTGCAGATCGCCCAGAGCAACGTCACGCCTTCGCTGATCGCCCAGAGCAACGTCACGCCTTCGCTGATCGCCCAGAGCAACGTCACGCCTTTGCAGATCGCCCAGAGCAACGTCACGCCTTTGCAGATCGCCCAGAGCAACGTCACGCCTTTGCAGATCGCCCAGAGCAACGTCACGCCTTTGCAGATCGCCCAGAGCAACGTCACGCCTTTGCAGATTGCCCAGAGCAACGTCACGCCTTTGCAGATCGCCCAGAGCAACGTCACGCCTTTGCAGATCGCCCAGAGCAACGTCACGCCTTCGCTGATCACCCAGAGCAATGTCACGTCGCCGCTGATCGCCCAGAGCAACGTCACGCCTTCGCTGATCACCCAGAGCAATGTCACGTCGCCACTGATCGCCCAGAGCAACGTCACGCCTTCGTTGATCGCCCAGAGCAAAGTCACGTCGCCGCTGAATCACGTCACATCTCTGGATCTGTCTGGGAGTGGAGAGGGTTGCGTTCCAGTGTGGCTGATTCACCGCTGATGTCGGCACGAGCGGCTGGAATTCCCAAGCATCAGCCGGCCGCCTCGCTCTCGAACCCGCCGGCCGCTTCGCACTCAAGTTCGTCGGACGCTTTGCACGCAAGTTCGCCTGTTTCAACGCTCTCAAGTGCGCCTGTTTCAACGCTCTCAAGTGCGCCTGTTTCAACGCTCTCAAGTGCGCCTGTTTCAACGCTCTCAAGTGCGTCTGTTTCAACGCTCTCAAGTGCGTCTGTTTCAACGCTCTCAAGTGCGTCTGTTTCAACGCTCTCAAGTGCGCCTGTTTCAACGCTCTCAAGTGCGCCTGTTTCAACGCTCTCAAGTGCGCCTGTTTCAACGCTCTCAAGTGCGCCTGTTTCAACGCTCTCAAGTGCGCCTGTTTCAACGCTCTCAAGTGCGCCTGTTTCAACGCTCTCAAGTGCGCCTGTTTCAACGCTCTCAAGTGCGCCTGTTTCAACGCTCTCAAGTGCGCCTGTTTCAACGCTCTCAAGTGCGCCTGTTTCAACGCTCTCAAGTGCGCCTGTTTCAACGCTCTTCGTGCGCCTGTTTCAACGCTCTCAAGCGCGCCTGTTTCAACGCTCTCAAGTGCGCCTGTTTCAACGCTCTCAAGTGCGCCTGTTTCAAGTGCGCCTGTTTCATCGCTCTCAACGCTCTCAAGTGCGCCTGTTTCAACGCTCTCAAGTGCGCCTGTTTCAACGCTCTCAAGTGCGCCTGTTTCAACGCTCTCAAGTGCGCCTGTTTCAACGCTCTCAAGTGCGCCTGTTTCAACGCTCTCAAGTGCGCCTGTTTCAACGCTCTCAAGTGCGCCTGTTTCAACGCTCTCAAGTGCGCCTGTTTCAACGCTCTCAAGTGCGCCTGTTTCAACGCTCTCAAGTGCGCCTGTTTCAACGCTCTCAAGTGCGCCTGTTTCAACGCTCTCAAGTGCGCCTGTTTCAACGCTCTCAAGTGCGTCTGTTTCAACGCTCTCAAGTGCGTCTGTTTCAACGCTCTCAAGTGCGTCTGTTTCAACGCTCTCAAGTGCGTCTGTTTCAACGCTCTCAAGTGCGTCTGTTTCAACGCTCTCAAGTGCGTCTGTTTCAACGCTCTCAAGTGCGTCTGTTTCAACGCTCTCAAGTGCGTCTGTTTCAACGCTCTCAAGTGCGTCTGTTTCAACGCTCTCAAGTGCGTCTGTTTCAACGCTCTCAAGTGCGTCTGTTTCAACGCTCTCAAGTGCGTCTGTTTCAACGCTCTCAAGTGCGTCTGTTTCAACGCTCTCAAGTGCGTCTGTTTCAACGCTCTCAAGTGCGTCTGTTTCAACGCTCTCAAGTGCGTCTGTTTCAACGCTCTCAAATTTGTCGGTTGATATGGACTCAAGTGCCCTGGACGCGATGGACAAGATGGCCGCCCCTGCAGTGTCAGTGAACAAAGGGGCCGTTCCTGCCGTTGAGTCCGCTCCAGCCAGTGAGTCCGTTCCAGAAACCGCTCCAGTTAGTGAGTCTACCCCAGAGTCCGCTCCAGCCAGTAAGCCAACTCCAGAGCCCGCTCCAGCCAGTGAATCCACTCCAGAGTCCGCTCCAGCCAGTGAGTCCACTCCAGAACCCGCTCCAGCCAGTGAGTCCACTCCAGTTCTGCATGCTCTCCCTATCAGTCCGGTGATGGCCAAGAGGGCTGTACTCACGTTTTATGGTTTGTCGTTCTTGCGAGCCTGGAGGATGCACTCAGAGCAGCCCGAGCCCGCTGCCGTCCCGGAGCAGCCCGAGCCCGCTGCCGTCCCGGAGCAGCCCGAGCCTGCTGCCGTCCCGGAGCAGCCCGAGCCCGCTGCCGTCCCGGAGCAGCCCGAGCCCGCTGCCGTCCCGGAGCAGCCCGAGCCCGCTGCCGTCCCGGAGCAGCCCGAGCCCGCTGCCGTCCCGGAGCAGCCCGAGCCCGCTGCCGTCCCGGAGCAGCCCGAGCCCGCTGCCGTCCCGGAGCAGCCCGAGCCCGCTGCCGTCCCGGAGCAGCCCGAGCCCGCTGCCGTCCCGGAGCAGCCCGAGCCCGCTGCCGTCCCGGAGCAGCCCGAGCCCGCTGCCGTCCCGGAGCAGCCCGAGCCCGCTGCAGTCCCGGAGCTGTCCGCTCTCCCTGATACGGCCATGGAGGCCGTCACCGAACTGCCCGCTCTGCCTGATACGGCCATGGAGGCCATCACCGAACTGCCCGCTCTGCCTGATACGGCCACAGAGCAGCCTTGGTCGGCCTTGCCACCACCGCCTGGACCATTCGCTCTACTGCTGCCGCTCAGGCCATCTGCCTTGCTGGCGCCACCCGAGCTCCTTGCCCATGAACCCGCCAATGCCTCCCTTGATTTCCCCAAGAACTTTTTTGGGGGGGGCAGTATACCTAGGGGTGGGGAGCTTGGGGGTGGGGACCCTGCCCAGCCACTGCTGCCACTGCTGTCACTGATGTCATTCATGGACTGTAGGCCACAAGGGCCATGCATGGACCCTGACCTGCCGTGGCTGCCCGAGCCGCCTGACCTGCCGTGGCTGCCCGAGCCACCTGACCCGCCGTGGCTTCCTGACACTCCTGACCTGCCGTGGCTGCCCGAGCCACCTGACCCACCGTGGTTACCGGAGTTCCTGGACCTGCATTGGGGACCCTGTTCCTATCTGCATGCAGGTCCCCAATGCACCCACCCACCCACCCTCCCTAGCTGTTCCTTTTACGCCGCGAGGACGCGCCTTCCGGGAGGGGGGCGTTATGTTATGATCACCGTCTGTTCCTGTCAGTTCCCGGACTACATTACCCATAATCCTCTCTGCCAATCACCTGCACTCACTCCATCAATCACTAATCACCACACCCAGCTGCAGTACATTAACAGGACTATAAAGGACTCACACCACCAGTTTGCGAAGTCTTGATTCCTAGTGACAATTCTGAGCGTTCCTTCTATCCTGTCTGCTTGTGTTTGATCTTGCCTGTTCCTGTTTCTTGACCTGTTGCTGCCTGTCCTGACCCTTGCCTGTTATACTGTTCTGTGAATGATATCCGCCTGTCCTGACCATTGCCTGCACCCCGATTACGATCCTGCCTGTCCCTTGCTGTTCTCGTCTGCTCCTGATTGACCCTGCCTGTACGACATTCTTAATAAAGCTTGCATTTGGATCTTACCATGACTCCCGCTTCGTTACAGCTGCCAAAAGGAGTCAGAATGTGCACAGGCTAATTCCGAGCTACAGGCAAAACAAGTGAAAAATGTCAATTTTGGTCAAAATTGAGGTTTTCACAAAAATCAGTTCATTAAGCCCTCATCTAGCGATCCCAATGCTCCACATAACAATTAAACATCTAAAAGTATCTTTATTTGTACTTTTTTTTTTTTTTTTTCTGAGGAGTTGCCTACCTTTCCTTTGACCATGAAAAATGCAGTTTTTCTCTGCTCGCTTCTCGACGACTGGCACTTCCTCTAAGCACAAGTTTGGTATTTTTGTAACAATAAGTTTGATATTGTTATTCCAACTTTGTAAATATTCATAATATTCATAGCCACTTCTCTGTGACATGAGCCTCAACCAATGAAATTTTCAAACTCATGCTGATGTAAACAAAATGATCTTACTCGCACTGACTGACAGATCCAAGCGCGCGCACAAAGACGCCGCGTTCACAGAATTACATTATTAAAAAAAATCTGTCTTGGCGAGTTTTCACGCAAACATTACCTGTTATGTCTTAAGTGAACGTTTAGATCTGTGTGGTACAGTAGCTTAATAGGCTGTCTACTTCATTCTGTTAATTGTGGAATCATGGGGGAAATAATAAAAAATTGAACATATATATATTTTTCCTATAGACATGGGTTTTGGCTTGGTTTGCGCCAAATTTGGTATTAACTGGGATTTTAAGGTTTTGGTTGCTAGGTGACTTTGTTTTGAAACCTTCAGAAAACTTTTTATCAAAAAATATTTTCTCAAAACTGACTCTATTGACTTGAAACAGGTGTAGCTCAGTCATTCCAACTATTCATTTTGAAGAATGTGAAAATAATAACACATTTTTGAATATTTGCTCATTGAGACTCTTTTTGCCAGCACGGGTCACATATATAAAATGAGTATAAGGAAAATAATACGAGTGCTTGCTTAATAGATAGTACCAAAAGCAGGGCAATTTTTGACTAGTTGAATAGTAAAAATTAGTAGTCAACTGAACGGTTTGTGTCAGTACAGATGTTGTTGTATCAGAACATTGCACTACAAAGTTGAAGTCCACTAAATCCATCTATCCCAGAATCCCTCTGTGTTTCAATGGACCCCGTGAAGGGAAACCCTGTCCTCCGGTCCTGCTTCCAATTATCTGGAGAAGGATCAATGCAGCAGCATCTGGCCCACAGAGGCAGGAATGTCAGTGTCAGATGAATCTGATTCAGTTCCTCATCACCACTCAGTTTTCCCAGTGTCACCTCTTTAAGTTTCCCCCCAGATTAAGGCGACCGACAGCTATGAGACAGACCTGCTCAAGCCAGACCCGGACAGACTCCCTTTCAAGCTCTGTTTTATTAGTGAGGAGAGTGATAAAAGCGGAGGGCTGTGACAGAGGGTCTGAAAGCAGATCAGGCTTTAGCTACTTGAAGATCTTGTGGTCTGCAGGCTGTATGTCGAGAGGCACATGGTGACGTAGGTGAGGCTGCTCATGAGGAATGAGAAACAGATGGGAAGACAGCTGACGGAGAGAGCATTGCCATATTTATCTACACCACGCTGCTGTTTTTGGGGTGTCGTGGGTGTGGAAAGAAAAATGAGGGATGATCATTCTGCAGTTTGTCGCCTTCAGAGGCCCAGAGAGTCCTGGAAAAGCTGTGGATCACAGGCAGACTCTGGCGACACTAATGCGACTGTCACGCTACAGGTTTTGGTACATATGAATTTGATTAACCATGCAGTCTGATTGGACCGGTTTGCAGCACTTACGGATGCTGAACTAAGTGAGAACTCAAACCATAAACTTTGGGGAGTCAGCAATAAAGCATCATGATCCCATTCATTTTTGATGCAGAGCTGGCGATACGAGTGGCAGTGACCATTTTTGACTGGATGTAGGCATGTCCAGCAATTTGAGAATGTTGAGAAAAGTTTTAACATTTGTACAAATAAAGGGCAACTACCAATGATGAAGTGAAGTCAATGGAGCTCACGTGATCAGTCTCCTGTCAGCGTTAGCGTATCAGCCAGCGTATGTCATTGGGGAAATAGAGTGCTGCGGTTATGTTGTATTTTTGTACGTCTACCCGGAAGTTAGCGTCACCCTGTATCCCCTGACAAAAACCCAATAGGATTTTTCCATTGACTATTGCAGAAAACAAGCTTTGCTTCCAACAAAAGTGTATGATTCTTAAAGGATTAGTTTACTTTAAAATGAAAATTACTCCAAGCTTTACTAACCCTCAAGCCATCCTAGGTGCATATGAGTTTCTTCTTTCTGATAAACACAATATCCTGATGTGTCCAAGCTTTATAATGGCAGTGAGCGGGGGCAACGAGTTTGAAGCTCAAGAAAGTGCATCCATCCATCATAAACACACTTCACACGGCTCCGGCGGGTAAATAAAGTCCTTCTGAAGTGAAGCGATGCGTTTATGTAAGAAAAATATCCATATTTACCATTATAAAGTAATATTTTTAGCTTCCGCCAGACAGCATTCTGTAGTTCAACTTATATAACTGACGCAACGTAAGTTGTATGTCTTTCCGTATTCGTAAGTTGAATACGGAAAGCGTAGGACGTAGTGTAAGCGTTTTGAACTGTGCGAGGCGTTACACTTTCTTCCTAAGTTGAATACGAAAGGCGGTCTAGTGGAAGTTTACTTTATAACTCGTATAACTACACAAACACATCGCTTCGCTCCAGAAGGCCTTAATAAACCCCCTGGAGCCGTGTGGAGTATGTTTATGAGGGATGGATGCACTTTCTTGAGCTACAAACTCATTGCCCCCGTTCACTGTCATTGCTTGGACGCGTCAGGATATTTATTAATATAACTCCGACTGTGTTCATCAGAAAGAAGAAAGTCACAAACACTTAGGATGGCTGGAAGGTGAGTAAATCTTGGGGTAATTTTCATTTTAAAGTGAACTGATGCTCTAAGGCTGTGACACACCAAGCCAACGGGCGGGCGGCCAACGTCGGGCCATCGTTGAGGATCTGTAAGCTCAGTTTTTGTGGTGTGTTCCACATCACTGGCACAAGTGAGACCACATCTGTGGAAATTGAGCCTATTGAATTGGCTAATCGGCTGTTCAGCTTTATAGCGAACCAGTGCATGAGAAGAAAAGCAAAAGTGATGAAAGCGGGCAAATGGCCATGACAAATGACAAAATATTTTCATAACGACATCGCCATCTGGAATGAAGAAAGTGATCAACATGATTCAGTAAGCAACAGTACGCTTTGTTTACATTTTGTATATTCACAGTTCGGTTGCCCTTTTTGAATGATGAATAAAGACTACTGCCACCTCCTGGTATGGAGAGCCATCTCCTCTCACACAGGAGCAAAATATATGTGCTAGCTGGTCATTGGATGTAGTCTTTGCAGTATGTTCAGGCAGAACCTTTTTGGCCCAGGCACACACGATGCAATGCGAGCCGACAACACAGTCGGCTTTCATCGCGACTAGTGTTTTGATGTGGGTTTGTAACTTAAGCTTCTGTTAACCACAGACCTTGTTTCAGGCATTTAACCAAAAAACCCATTAAAAAAAAAAATTATTTATTTCAGGATGATGGAACTGTACGTGCTAAAATGCTATGGTTTACAGGTTTGGCCTACAAAAAAACATTTTACATTTACATTTATGCATTTATCAGATGCTTTAATACAAAGCAACTTTCAAGACTTTAAACTTTTCAAGTTTATGCATTCCTTAGGAATCAAACCCATGACCTTGGTATTGCTAGCACCATGCTCTACTGTTTGAGCTACAGAAAGCATACTTTCCTGAACATCTTTTTTCAGTTTACTACATCTTAAGACTGACAGGAATCCAACTACAGTACAACTGTCAACCAATGCTGTGTGCAATGACTAGTTCAAAAATCCTGCATATGCAACCCCATTTCCTTTTTCACAAGAAGAGTTGCTGCAGGATAAGCTGCAGGAAACAGGTAAAGCAACTACAAGCATCTAAAAAACACCCGGCAGGGAATCCCTTTTCCCGCCGAGGCCTAGAACTACTGATTTCAGCTCACTGCCAAGGAGCTTCACCCAGATGAGCTCATCGTGATAACGAAAAACGAGACCGGTTCATTTGACATGTTGGTTAATTTAAGGGCAAGTGGTCAAGCTGATCGACTTTCACGAGCACAGACGTGGTTCTCAGACAGAAAGTGAAATTTAAAACCTGCTGGAGCTGCTTGCTTTTACATATCACAACCAAAACAGCACTACAAATACTACTTTTAAAAGATGAGGTTGGTGTCTAGACTCTCACTCGGCTCACGCTGGGTGATTCTGCATGGATGACTAATGGACAGGAGATGCTCAGTAAAGGGCACAGTTGTTAATATCTTTGCACTGCTTTTCTAATGCTACTTTGGGCTGCCAATGGGTAAAGCATGTGATTTTGGCATAGTCTTTCCATGTGACTGAAAGTTTTTTTTTTTACAGTTTCCACAACACTGTAGATCTTTTGATGAATTGTAAAAAAAAAAAAAAAAAAAAAACAGACTTATCATTAAAAAGTTAATGATACTGACATTCCAAACTGTTATTTGGCAAACAGATCCTAGATGTCAAAACGAGTCTTTACTCACCTTAGAAATCTGCTTAGATATTGTCGACTACAGGATGACCAGGAGAATAAACCATTATGTCCAGCCAAGGTAGGAGACATAATGTTTCCAACCGACTTCTTACACACATTGCCTTCGCCATCGTGGACCATTCCAAAGCTGTGGAAAACAAGGTTTTCATTGATCCAATACAACCGTATATGAGGGAATCTATCAGAGGTTAATTATAAATTTGACTCTTACTTGTGGCCAGATTCATGGGCGATAGTGAAGGCCAGACCAAGACCTGTATCTTCATTGATCGTGCAGCTGCGATACTTACTGCACATTCCACTGATCGGAGCAAAACCTGAAATTGAAACAATGAATGGATAGATGGATGAATGCAATATAAGACAAGCCAACATATTATGAAGTACTATGATAAAGGGAGCCTAAGAGCCAGCAAAAATAAATCTATACCTGATCATCTCATTTCGTCTGTGCATTTATTTGAAAAAAAAATATATATATATATATATATATATATATATATTGTGAAATATTATTGCAATTTAAAAGAACCGTTTTCTATTGCAATATATTGCAAAGCTGAATTTTCAGCATCATTACTCCAGTCTTCAGTGTCACATGATCCTTCAGAGATCATTCTAATATGCCGATTTGCTGCTCAAGAAACATTTCTGTTTATTATCAATGTTGAAAGAATTTGTGCTACTTCATATTTTTTGTGGAAACTGATCTTTTTTTCAGGATTCTTTGATAAATAGAACTTTTAAAAGAACAGCATTTATCTGAAATAGAAATCTTTTGTAACTTTATAAATGTCTTTAATGTGACTTTATTTTGCTTACTGACCCCAAACTTTTGAAAAGTAGTGTACATAATATACATTGCTCAGAAGAGAGAGGGCAAATAAGAGTGTGAAATGGCAAGTGACTGACCGAAGTAATCAGATCAAGATTGAGAGTGTATTTGTTTCACGACTGCCAGTTCAAGATAAAGATTAAATCCAGTTGTTTCGAGTAAGTCGCAGGAAATCTGAACAGATATATGAGTTACTTCAACCAGTATGAATCTGAAACACATTACATGCTAGACATTCTACAACTAGGAGTAGTATATTAACCGTAGAAGGCATAAAAAAATAGAAAGGCAACCTTACAAAATGCTTTGAACGATTCTATATGTGTTGCAATACGGGTCTGAGATCTAAGAGAACTGTATTTTATGACAAATTATGACTTTCTAACTCTTTAATACAAAACCTATGGAGATGAAGTCCAGTGTATGTTGGACCAAAGTCAAACCCCAAAAGGACCAAAGGAGTCAGAGTTATTTTCATTTGATTTAATCACTTAAAATATGTGCTGTTTTTTGACACATACGTACCGAGTGATAAAATACTTTCATGTATTGCACAAATGTGTCGTACCAGAACATGTTGTGATTTATTTGTGTCTTCCAGACATATTGAAAATCTTAACTGGGACGGAAAAAAAGGATTCTTATACTTGACTAAAAATGTCTTTCAGGACCCATTACAAGTGATTTATTTGTTTTTGTACTGTAAAAGGTCTAAATAAATTAGACAAAATTCATCATATGTACTCTTATATCTTTCAATATTTCTTGCTCTCAAGAAACTGCCATGTGCAGAAATGAAGCATGAGGCTAATTCATGTTGCATACAGTGGTTTTCTCAGACTAGCAGTACGGTATCTAAAGAGTGTACGGTAGTAACAAAGGTTCAGCGTCGCTCTTTAATCTTCCAGTCCGTGACCTACGGGGGACGTGAAATCTCCCATGACCCCTTCACCTCCAAGCGTGAGCTGTGCGAGCCGCAGTCTGCGCTCAAGTGTTAATCATTGACACTCCACAAATGTTGTGTTCTCAGCACCCTTTGAACTGCGGCCTTGCATTTGAGGGGCATGGCTAGCTTTGCTAATGGGGTTAGGGGTTAGCGGGGAGAGATTCTTTTATGTGGCACAGGGTGGAGAACACAGCTTGAGATCTCTTAGGAAACAGGTTATTAGAGAAAAAGGTTGTTACTGTACCTCTAATAATTTGGCAGTTTAGCAGTAGCTTAAGTGATGACTAAGCACAGTCATCACCAAACAAAAAGTATATATTAGGTCATTAATCTTAAATGTCACACCACACCTATGATTTCTTACTCTTTTGTACAGGATTACAATAAAACCTGGCATCAACTTAAAAGTGCACTTTTTGTCTTATTCTGTCACATAACGATGTAAATAAAGCATAAGTGAAGGTTTTCAGTTTCTGATGCCCATGTATAATGTGTTATTTACTATCAGCCATAATTAATTTAAACACTGAGCAAAAGTGTCCATTAATAGGCCCGCTAGCTACTTACATATAAGACTAGTATTGGGTAGGGTTGGGAGTTGGGAATTGACCTCCCAGCTCAATATTACAACAATATTTAGCTGCCGATTCAATGTTTTGTTTATTTGTTTGTTTGTTTGTTTTTAGCATTTTACACATTTTGGTTCTCAATGTCCAAGATGTTGATGTCTGTTTAACTACTACTACTACTATTTAATATCTTTTAAAAATGCAATTGTAATTTATTTTATAGACTTTTATTCGACATTTACATTTAAGCATTTGGCAGTGACTTACAGTGTATTCAAGGTATAGATTTCATCCTACGGTCTCTGGGAATCGAACCCATGACCCTGGTGTTGCTAGTACCATGCACTACCATTTGAACTAAAGGAACGCTGTGTTTTAACATATGTTTTGTCCTATCTGTTTACAATCTCTTAACCCTCTTCAGTCTTCTTCAGTCAAAAAAGACGTTTTGAAATTTCCAATGTTTTTTTTTGCTTCATCAAAATGGGATGACAATTGTTGACTTTTTTCGCACTGTGTAAACACACAAAAAAAAGCATGGACATGATTCAGATATATTAAAGGTGCCCAAGAACGTTCTTTCACAAGATATAAGTCTAAGGTGTCTCCTGAATGTGTCTGAAGTTTCATCTCAAAATACCCCATAGATTTTTTTTAATTAATTTTTTTAACTGCCTATTTTGGGGCACCATTAACAATGCACCGATTTACACTCGGCGCCGCCCTTTTAAGACGCGTGCTTCCTGCCACACGAGCTGTCGACTATATCACAGCACATTTACAAAGTTCACACAGCTAATATAACCCTCAAATGGATCTTTACAAGATGTTCGTCATGCATGCTGCATGCATGCTTCGAATTATGTGAGTAAAGTATTTATTTGGATGTTAAAAGTTTTATTCTGAGTGAATTTGAGGCTGTCCTCCATGGCTAACGGCTATAGCTACACTGTTGGAGAGATTTATAAAGAATGAAGTTGTGTTTATGCATTAAACAGAAGTGTTTAAAAAATTAAAATAGCGACGGCTCTTGTCTCCGTGAATACAGTAAGAAACGATGATAACTTTAACCTCATTTAACAGTACATTAGCAACATGCTAACAAAACATTTAGAAAGACAATTTACAAATATCAGTAAAAATATCATGCTATCATGGATTATGTCAGTTATTATTACTCCATCTGCCATTTTTCACTGTTGTTCTTGCTTACCTAGTCTGATGATTTGGCTGTGTGCAGCTCCAGACGTTAATACTGGCTGCCCTTGTCTAATGCCTTTCATAATGTTGGGAACATGGGCTGGCATATGCAAATATTGGGGGCGTACACCCCGACTGTTACATAACAGTCAGTGTTATGTTGAGATTCGCCTGTTCTTCGGAGGTCGTTTAAACAAATGAGATTTATATAAGAAGGAGGAAACAATGGAGTTTGAGACTCACTGTATGTCATTTCCATGTACTGAACTCTTGTTATTCAACTATGCCAAGATAAATTCATTTTTTGAATCTAGGGCACCTTTAAAGGGTCGGGGGAAAAAAAGTCACACTTGGCTCCTTCGCTGTCAAAAGGACCAACATTAATGGGAAATACGAAAAATACTAAAACTTTTGGTGGTACAAACTACAAATCAGCCACTGTGCAGAAAAAAAAAAGTGCACAGCAATGAAGGGGTGACACTTTAAAATATCAAGAGTGCAAAATAGACATATCCACCCCCAAACCCCCTCTGTCCACACATATGAACCAGCTCGACTATAACAACAAGTTTTTGCAAATGTGTGAAATAAAATCAATAATTCAGCCACAAAGCAGTAAAAAATTAACAGCAAGGAAGAGGTTACACTCTAAAACATCGAGAGTACAAAACAGACACACCCACTGAAACACAAACTCACTTACACACATGCAGAGACACAAACAAAACACTATTATACACACATATATATATATATATATATATATATATATATATATATATATATATATGTATATGTGTGTGTGTGTGTGTGTGTGTGTGTGTGTGTGTGTGTGTGTGTGTGTGTGTGTGTGTGTGTGTGTGTGTGTGTGTGTGTGTTAATAAATATAAATATATATGTTAATAAAGCCTATTGGTCAGTGTTAGAGGAGCTCAGCTTAGCCTGACAGTTAGCTTGCCCCGGACCAGGCTAGTTTCCCAGCATAAGTTGCCAGAGTAACTGAGTTTGAACTAATTTAAGTTTGTTTTATGAAACGGAATTCACTGACAAGTCTGACTAAGTAAAATAAGCCTGGCTTGTTTTCTAATCTTGTTTTATGAAACAGCCCTCTGAGCACTGGTTTTTGTTTTCTAGTTTTGACTGGACTGGTTACTTGTGTTTTGACCCTTTGCCTAGCTGTGACCATGATTCTGGATTTTTATATTTAATTGCACTTGGATCTGAACTAAAGTCTCAAAGCTTCCGTAACAGTTACACCATGGCATTACATACCTTTTTCTTTCTTTTTTTTTTTTTTACTCCCACCAGATGGCTCTAATCCACCTTCAAAAAATTGGATTTTAAATCCCTTATCTCTATTTTAACATGGAATACTGCTTTACTTGAAAAATAAATTAAAAATATATTAGAAAAAAAAGTGTATTTTCAATGGGGAAAAATAGCTAATAAAATCTGTATAAATATTGCATAGTATCATAAAATACCCTCAATTTCTAATCAAAAAATATTGAACAAAAATCTATTACATTGGTTTTCCTGAAAAACAAAAGTGTTACATTTCAAGGCTTTGGTCACTTTTGACTGCGAAGGAACCAAGTGTGACCCCTAAACAAAGAAGACAGACAAATTTCGTAAAGGTGAACACCTCGAACATGTATCAAGACACGCGTTTAAAAGTTGAACTTCTCTTAACATGGCATCGTAAAAACAAGCACTCATACATGAGATGTTGCAAAAGAGATGGCTGTCAAAGACGTCCTTCTAGCACATGTTAGATCAGCAGATGTCATCCTTACCTAGAGTGTCACACGGTTCATTCTTCCAGGAGCAGATATCCAGACCGGTTAGCAGGATGGCATGATCATGACGACGACCTTCTCGCCCGGCCAAACCTGACTGCCACTGGCAGAAACTGTTCAGAGTGTGGTCAGCATGATGGTTAATCACTAGTCCATCCTGAGAAAGTAAAGCATAGAATGAATAACAGTAGAGCGAAGTAGAGGATGAGACAATCATATGCCACAAGCAGTGTTGGGTGTAATGCATTACTAAGTAATTAATTACTAGGTGCGTCCCAATTCGCGTACTTATGCACTATTCTATGACGTTTTTAAGTATAAATAGTGTGAGTAGTGTGTTCACACTGAAATTCCAAAAAGAAAAAGTACACTTTAAATACCCGGATGATGCACTACATTAACGGAAAAAACGAAGTGTGGAACGTTGGACACTTTGTGCACTCAACTGTCGCAGCTTTAATTATGTAGTTGAGTGGGAGAGGGTATCAATCTCCGATGTTAAATAACAAAATAACCTTATACAATTCACGCACTACATGGATGAATGCATAGTGCACAAGTACATAGTGTATAAGTGCATAGTATATAGTGCAACATTTGGGACGCAACTACTGTAATTTAATTACTTTTCCATTGAAAAAGTAAAGTAAGGGATTTTTACTTTACTTTTTTTTTTTTTATTATTTAATTACAGTTACTTGTGATGTAATAACATTAAAGGTGCAACATGTAATATTTTTGCAGTAAAATATCCAAAATCCATTAGGCCAGTGTTATATGTTTTGTTCAGTTGAGTACTTACAATATCCCAAATGTTTGCAACTATTTGTAAATCGTGAGAAAATTGCAATTTTATCCAAGGCTCTGGGATGTGTGAGGAGTCGTCTGTCAATCGATTCATACCCGCGTTACCCTCGGTTTCCGGCTTTATTTTGTAGAAACCATGGAAACACCAAAAACGCTTTAATATATTACATGTTTTAATAGACAAGGGAACAACTGTTTTGATATATTTATAGACAGAAAATTAATTATTGTTATATAGCTCAATACGTTTAGTCATTGTTTAAATCTAATTTTCTTGATTTTTTTTGCGAGTACCATGCTTCACCATGCCTCAGAGAAAAACACTATTTTGTGAAGTAGCTAACATAGCATAATCAGATGCAGCTTTAATTTTAGTAACAGTAATACAGAATTTTCTCCATCATACAATACGTTTTAAAATTAATTGCATGCCATTTATCAACACAAGCCATCCAGCATTTAATATGATATTCTAAAATCGATCTATCTTACTGCAGTGTGTAACAGTGTCTCACAGCAGCCGCAGAGCGAACGCACAGAGTAACGTTATAACATAATTTTCAACACACTCAAATGTATCTAATATGATAAACAGAGCTGGGTTACTTCATACTCGGAGCAGAAAAGCGGAAGCGGCGCTGGTGATTGTGTCATAATAAAAGTCCTGCTGCTCGTAAGGCGTGTGTTGATCAATAGCTCCAGCTCCTCGTTCAGCTCCACAACACTCAGTCCTGCTCTGCTTCATACTACAGTAATGTCAATAATCGCATTCATGAACATGATTTCTTCCCGAGTCCTATCCCTATTCTTTTGCACCATCCGCTGAGGTGAAAACCACGTTTCAAGATTCTGCGCTCATACTTGGCATCATCAAGCTACGCCTTTGTTTTGAATAGGCCTCTAGTGACCTCTAGCAGCAGAAAATCCTGCCTATTGTACCTTTAAATACTGTATAGTCTATAGAACAATTCCATATAAAACATTTTTTTCCAAACATTTCATGTCCAATGCAACATTGACCACCAGGCGAACGCTATGAGTGCATGTTAGAAATCAGAAATGGTGAGAGAATATTATGCTTGGTACATTTTTCGTCTTCAAACCAAACTTGGGTCTTCAGCCAACAAAGTTTGAATCCCGTTTGGCTAGCGTGCTTCCCATAATGTTTACAAATTAGGTCAGCAGGCAGACTTTTGTGGCTTTTCAAACACGTTCGCACTACGAAATCAATCCCGACGAATGTGTTTTAGACTACCTCTGGAAGTGGTCGAAGCTCAATACGTTTAACACCCCGTTTACAACTGTATTTAGCATCGTCCACTTGTGATCCGAACGACCAAAATACATCTTAATACCAGGTGTAAAAAGGGCCTAAACATATCATTGTTTTCTAATACCTCCGTTTTCACAATCCATGCTACAACGCGAAAACAGCATTTTTAATTTTATCCCTTTGGACAAACATCTTCAAAATTTCAGTTTTCAAAGGACAAAAACAAAGTCTCAATGTGGACAGAAGGCCAAAACAGAGAAAAAGATGCGTTTTCAAATGTACCCAGATTAGTGTAAATGAAGCCTATCTCAAACGGCTTATCAAGCCCTGGGCAGAACAATTACCCGCTGCCTCTGCTGACCCCACCTCAGTAAATGAGTCTATAGGTAATTAGCCCCTCATCACTGATCCTGAGTGACTGCTGCTAATTACTCCAATCAAAAGCAGGATGAGGGTAATTTTCTGCATTCCTTGACTGGTGGCTAACGTGAACTTCATTAACATTAGCACAGGTGTATCAGTAACAGAGCCCTTCAGCCGTTTGCTGGCTCACTTTCCCACAGACATGTCCCTCGTCTGGCTGGAATCCAATGGAATGCTGTGTATCCAATTAAACTGTCATCATAAAAACGAGACCTGTTCAGATGGAGCGTCTCAAAGAGAGTGAAGGAGACAAGCCTCTCAAGGACAATAAAATCCACCTTCTGAAGCTATGTTTCATTCGGCTTCAAAGCTCTGTGTTATCTAAACCTCTCATGGTCCATGACGTCAATCGCCTCCAGTGGGCTTTAACTCTCAATCATTTTACAAAAATACACTTGTTTTTGGTGTGATATATTCATTTGAACACACATTATCAATGCAATAGAGCCAAGATCTTTTACTCGGTTTTCAAAAATCTCTACTCCAATACAATTCATAGCACCTTTATTAAACTCACCTGGTCTTCATCCAGCAGTATTAGTCCAACAATTACAACATTGATGTCACCGCCAATCGTGCCATCTTTGAAGAGTGTTGAGACCTTTTTGGAGAAAAGCAACAATGCAGAACAATCAGCATTAGGCTACAGGATGGTGCATCAATATGGAGGCATCTAAACTCAGTTTGACTTCCTTGAATAGAGCAATAAGAAGCTTCTCTTTGGAAAAATTCTTCAAAGCATCACCTCTCTGGAGGCATACCACATGTACTTAAGGGAATCCCTAATCCCACATTTCACTGGGCTTTGAAACAGAGCTGAAGACACAGTCCCTGAGATGGTTTAAAGTGCTCAGGTATCATAAGTACAAACACTTAGTTCCCAATACAAGGTCTTTCATTTCTGCTGTTTTGTCTTGCTTTTCGTTGACACCAACAAAAGAGGTGTCCCGTTTAGTTTCATGTACAGTATCAGTATTTCACTGATCTTATGTAAACCACTTTTAAAACACTTTCACAAAGTCTGAGTTTGATAGATATGTTCACAGCACGTAACATGATCCTATTTGAAGTACCCTACAAGATTTTTTTCATGTGTGCTTACATTTTTCACTTCGCTCACCCCAAAGAACTCACTTTGACTTTTAGCATCATTAACTAGTCCATTTGGTCAACCAGATATGCCACAATGAAGTGAAAACACATGCTTTGACCTCAGCTTGACATAATTTTCCATGTAATGAAAACATAGAGAGCTGGATGGATGGATGGATGGATGGATGGATGGATGGATGGATGGATGGATGGATGGATGGATGGATGGATGGATGGATGGATGGATGGATGGATGGATGGATGGATGGATGGATGGATGGAAGCGTGCATGGAATGGATGGATGGAATTAATGGATGAATAGGTGCATGGAGGGATGGATGCTTGGATGGATGGAAGCATGCATGGGATGGATGGATGGATGGATGGATGGATGGATGGATGGATGGATGGATGGATGGATGGATGGATGGATGGAAGTGTGCATGGAATGGATGGATGGAATTAATGGATGAATAGGTGCATGGAGGGATGGATGCATGGATGGATGGAAGCATGCATGGGATGGATGGATGGATGGAAGCGTGCATGGAATGGATGGATGGAATTAATGGATGAATAGGTGCATGGAGGGATGGATGCATGGATGGATGGAAGCATGCATGGGATGGATGGATGGATTGGTGCATGGATGGATGGATGCATGTAATGGATGGATAGATGAATGAATGGATGCATGCATGCAAAGGACGGATGGATTGGTGCATGGATGGATGGATGGATGGATTTGTGCATGGAGGAATGAATGAATGAATGAATGAATGAATGAATGAATGAATGAATGAATGAATGAATGAATGAATTAATGAATGGATGGATGGATGGATGGATGGAAGCATGCATGGAATGGATAGATGGACGGATGCACGGAGGGATGGATGGATACATGGATGAATAATGGATGCATGCATGCAAGGGATGGATGGATTGGTGCATGGAAGGATGGATGCATGGATGGATGGATGAATGAATGGATCCATGGATGAATGGATGGATGTATGGATGTATGGATTGATGCATGTAATGGATTGATGGATGCATGGATTGACAGATAAATCTTACCATGTTAAGAACAGTAAGGACATATGTGGTTATATTCTCATGGCCATGATTGTCCATCATGTTGCGGTCGACCACCACCAGAGTCTCCACATTCAGTTTCTGGTGCGGATGAGGTTTAAATGTAGCGGCTCGCTTCCCTCGGGGCATGAACTTATATTCATCCGGAAAAATATAGATATCTTCCTCAGGAGGTTTAGGCATATCTGAAACACAGGACCAAGACAATATCAACACTAGGTCACACATTCAATGCTGGTTCCCGAAGGAAAATGAATTACTAGTTCAGCAAAAAGCTGAATCTGTGTCTGGAAAATTCAGGCCCATACGAGACATTAATGCACGCCATGTGTGTCAAAATGTATTAGCTGTTACCTCACATCCCACATAAGATTTGGTTACTCGGTTTGTAAAATATTACTCAGGGTTCAAATGCAGTGTGAGGATGTGGTGTTTGTTTAGAGTAGGTGAAGATAATTCATCCCTGACCAAACACAATACAGGTGTGATGATGTCATGAAAACATGTTCAAGCTGACCCTTGAACAGCCGTGACCTCTTTACATACGACTGTTGTCTAAAATACACCTCCTCCCCTCCTAATGAACGTCTTTGACAATCCAGTCACCAGACTTGAACCATGTAATGGAAAGCAACTGTGTTTGAAGGTGCGGTTGGAGAGAGAATGCCCTTACATACATTTCTTCCTTCGTCCACAGAAGTGCAGTCTCTGCCCTGTGTCGTAGTTGAAGTTGTCATGACTGTGTGGAGTATGCTGGTTCTCCTCTGGATGCGTCTGTGTGTGATATGGGACAGCTGAATCTCTTCTGCCGATCGTCTTTAGCTCAGAAGACCTCCTGGTTCTGCCTCTGTTTGTCTGTGTTGGCATGGATCTCTTGTAGAGGATATGTGGATGGTGGTCAGATGGTGCTGAGAATTTCTCCAGAAGTGCCTGATGTGGATGAAGTGGCTTCAGGAAGTAATCCGCATCTTGAGTGCTAATCAAACCTGACTAGAGGGAAAACACACTGGTCAATGCTTCACTCTCTTCATGCTTCATATGCACAACATTAAAGGGGTTCTATTACTGTATGCTCATTTACAAGTTCATAATTTTGTTTATGGAGTCTACTAGAATATGTTTACATGTACGTAATGTTAAGAAAAACTCATTATTCTTTTATTTCTCATAATTTACATTGTTGCAGCACCTGTTTTCACCCTCTGTTTGAACACTTGAAAACGCAATCTACTCTGATTGGTCAGCTGGCCCCACTCTGTTGCGATTGGTCTATAAACACAACTGTAACTATGCTAACTATGGCATCAGTTTTGCCGTATCAGTCAAGAAGAACCAGCTGATCAACCCGAACCAGCTTTGCAAACACAACGTCTGCAGAAGTGGAAAAGCTCCCTTTGAAATTACTTTTTTCATGCTCAAACAGCAACATTACACACTATGGAAAGTTGAAAAAGCATAATAGGAGTCCTTTAACACTAGATGTGCATTTCCTGAAGGAAACGGAAGTGCTTGTGACAAGCAAGAGCTGCACAATATATCCAAATAAAATCAATATTGTTATATGGCTTAATGTGATAGTCTAATCACAAAGGTTGCAATTTAATTGATTTAAATATATTATATTATATATATAAACACTTCAATCTAAAACTGCCAAAATAAAAGCGTGATGGTTTAACATTTGAAAATGTAGACAATATGTAAATATTTGTATTGTTATTTTTCCACTGTACTATAAAATAAAACCATGATTATTAAATACTTTATCATTTAAATTTACGGTACAATCATTTTACTGCAATATATTTCTTTTTATATATATATTATATATTTAAAATAGGGCTGTCAACATGAATGCCTTAACACATGTGATTAATTCAAAATCCTTAAAGGTGCCCTAGAATTAAAAATTGAATTTATCTTGGCATAGTTAAATAACAAGAGTTCAGTACATGGAAATGACATACAGTGAGTCTCAAACACCATTGTTTCCTCCTTCTTATATAAATCTCATTTGTTTAAAAGACCTCCGAAGAACAGGCGAATCTCAGTCTGTGTGACTGTTACGTAACAGTTGGGAGCATTAATATGTACGCCCCCAATATTTGCATATGCCAGCCCATGTTCAAGGCATTAGACAAGGGCAGGACGTCTGGATCTGTGCACAGCTGAATCATCAGACTAGGTAAGCAAGCAAGGACAATAGTAAAAAATGGCAGATGGAGCGATAATAACTGACATGATCCATGATAACATGATATTTTTAGTGAATTTTACAAAATTGCCTTTCTAAATGTTTTGTTAGCATGTTGCTAATGTACTTTTAAATGTGGTTAAAGTTACCATTGTTTCTTACTGTATTCACGGAGACAAGACTGTTGTTGTTTTCATTTTTTAAACACTTGCAGTCTGTATAGTTCATAAACACAACTTCATTCTTTATAAATCTCTCCAACAGTGTGTAATGTTAGCTTTAGCCACGGAGCACAGCCTCAAACTCATTCAGAATCAAATGTAAACATCCAAATAAATACCACACTTACGCGATTAGACATGCTGCTTGACGAACACTTTGTAAAGATCAATTTTGAGGGTTATATTAGCTGTGTGAATTTTGTTTATGCTGGTTAAGGCAAGCGCGAGCTCCGGGGGAGGGGAGCATGAGATTTAAAGGGGCCGCGCAGCCTGAATCAGCGCATATTTAATGATGCCCCAAAATAGACAATTAAAAAAATGAATAAAAAAGAATCGATGGGGTATTTTGAGCTGAAACTTCACAGACACATTCAGGGGACACCTTAGACTTATATTACATCTTTTAAAAAGACGTTCTACGGCACCTTTAACGTGTTAAAATAATTGAACACAAATAAATACTGAAGCACGTAAAATTGCGTCATTAATGTAATTTACATCATGAAGTTAAATGATTTTAGAAGCCGAGAGCATCTAACAATTGCGCAAGCACCTGTAACCCTGGTAGGTGGAAATTTCTATTCAAACCCCTTTAGCATGATTTTGCTTCTATGTTTGCGATCAGATAATTTTAAGCCGTTAAACTCCGGCAAAGTTTTCAGTCCAATGATCCAGTATACATTTAAACAATCATTCTAAAACACCGCTAATTTAAAGAAAACTCGGCTGATCAATAGGCACCTGACAGACTTCTGAGGCAGCATAACAGTTTAATGATCTACAGCAAAATAGCGCAAGCTTTGGTGATACCTAAGCGAATATTTAATTACCACAATAGTAATTTCTCGCTAGAAATGACATCAGAAGAGGAAAACGTTGGTCAAAATCGTACATTTACCCAAAGTGACCAGCAACCGCAACTTTCATACGCCATCTTTATTTTTTAGGTCAACCATCACAGAATGGAAAGCACAGGATTGTGGGATATCAAAGGCAGCGCAGTATACATCTATGCTGCCTTCAAAAATCAATCAGATGAAGGTATCACAAGAGACAGGAAGTGAAGCTAACATTGAATTCAAATGTGCCTTGATGCATTCCTACCTTTGAATGCATTCTCCGAAGGCAGCATCTTTAAAGGGGTGGTTGATTATGATTTCACTTTTTTAACTTTAGTTAGTGTGTAATGTTGCCGTTTGAGCATAAACAACATCTGCAAAGTTAGGACGCTCAAAGTTCAAAGCAAAGGGAGATATTTTCTTTAAAAAGAATTCTCTGTTTAAGGACTACAACAAACAGCTGGTAGGGACTACAACAAGCTTCTTCCTGGGTTAGTGACATCACTAACCCTAAAATTGACATAAACCCCGCCCCCAAGAACACACAACAAAGGGGTGAGGCCATGTTATTGCAATACAGTATGTAACACAAATGCAATAGCATGTCATAAAAGCAAGACTACAACATAAGTTATAAGCGTAATTAAACTAAATTATACCTGTTCTATCTTCATGCAGCATATATTTTCTGGCTCTGTAGGATTTTACAACAGTTCCCACACGAACGATTTAAAGATTATCATGACAGAATATGCTAATCAATGACTAGTTATCTCCACATCAGCTACATAATTTAATCAACTAACCGTTCAGAAGCGTCCTGTTGCATTCTACATGTTGTCATTTTCTTCTTGAGTCTCTCCATCATTGTCCGACTCCGGTTTGAACATAAAAGGCTGAACAGTTTTTGACATTTTAAGTGAGTCTGCGTGAGCTAACATTAATCGGAGCTGGTAACATGAGCTCTTGAAACTCCGCCCTCTTCTTGGGAGCAGCAGCTCATTTGCATTTAAAGGAACACACACAAAAACAGAGCGTTTTTGCTCACCCTCAAAAAGTAACAAATTTAACATGCTATAAAAAATGATCTGTGGTGTATTTTGAGCTAAAACTTCACATACATACTCTGGGGAGATCAGACTTATTTTACATCTTGTAAAAGTGGCATTATATGACCCCTTCAAGCTTTCGGACACAGCCAGAAACTCAACGGAACATCAAAACATCCCAATGCTGTATGACTAGTTGATACGCAAACTGCGCTTCTCGGCTGGAAAAAGCAAACTAGAGTCTCACTAGTGAATTTTTGATGGATGAGGATTACAATCAAGGTAAAGATGATTGCAGTGATGTAACGTTACAGGAGTCGCACAATAAGCATGTGTGAGTCCTTTATTGATGTGCAAACATGTGGTCCTGTTCGGTATCCCAACTCAGTGTTTGTGGCGGCCCGCCACATCCTAATTTGTCCCGCCACAGTTTTAAAATGAAACGGAAATTAGGCTTGTCGCGATATTTAAATAACCGTCTGATTATTGCGCTCTTTTATAGCAAAAGTGGGAGTCATAGAGCAAAATAAGTACGCGCACCAAAACTAGCACCAATTAAGTTTTCGTTCACTATATTTAAAATTATCTGAAACCATTCCATAGCTTCATGTGAGGGAGTATGCATCGTTAAGTTCATGGTCAGAAACTCGTCTTCCCTCAGCTACCTACGGCTGTCAATCAGCACTCAAAGAGCGCGTCGTCAGCACGGTAAAACTCTCCAATATGATGTTATTCCCATTATAATACTTGCTATGTAGGTAAAAGGCTGTGGATTTGCATAAAATGATCTTGCAGGAGTTTATTACCGTTTATGAACGATGTTATACTGGCTACAGGATGTCTGTTAGATCGCACAACACAAGGACTATGAATTGGCGTCACACGCACAATAACTGGAATTTAAAAGTGAGAAGAAACAAATGATTAATAAAATGTTAGATGCAAATATACACAGGAATTATCTTTGTGCCGTGAACTGTTCAATGCGCAGCACAACTTCGAGTTGTAACTTCATATTGCTTCAAGCACATCATTCTGCACCCGGGATGCGCATTACCGTTTTTTGCTGCTGTTTTGAAGCGTTTCATATCATGGTTTTGCACACTGAAAGATTATTAATAACCTATTTTGTTCTCTCGTATCTATCATATCTTGTTGCCCCATTAAAAAGCTGCACAATACATTTAAAATATCGTCTTTTAATCTTACATTAATATAAATACATATAATTCTTTACATATAAATCTAATATAAATCGTTTTTTTTTCATTTCATAATACAAATAGTAATTTTAAAATTTTTATTAACATTTGGATTTATAATATTACTGAGCAAAAATGCTGCTGAATTATATAGGCTACTCACCTAGTTTACTATTTATTTATTGGTCAGCTTATGATTATATATTTCTATTGTTATTTTTTCTCTATAATGAAGTGGTGTTTAGTACATTCTGGATTGTTTAACAAATCAAAGAGTGACCATTAGTTCCACAAATACAGATGTATAGATACAGGCTCCCACTAATAACTTAATTCAACAAAAGTAACCTCTTTTGCTACATATTTTTAATGGTTTAAATGTATAATTTACATGTTTGACCACTTATGAACAATCATTTAGCCTACTATATGTTGTGTACATGACTAATGTGCCCTACCATCACCAATAAATAAATTACTTTTAGAGCACAAAATTGTTTACAACAGAACAAATTTTTTCATTGATCTAGTCACTTAATTTTGCTCTCAGAATGCAGCAGATTTATCCATTTAAATTTAAAATGTAGAAATTTTTCCTCCGGGGGGCATGCCCCCGGACCCCCCTAGAGGAACGGATGTCCACCCACCACAGTCTCACAAAATCCTGTGGGAACACTTGACTTGTCTAAAATGTAAAGAAGCTCTTTGATGTTGCACTGTATACATACTCTACACTGTGAATCCTGAACAGTTTTTTCTGTAATTTTGTTTTTCTTTTTTTTTTTTTTTTCATGTGTGCTTTGGTGTGCATAAAGTTATGAATTATATGGACATCTTATATAATTTGGTGTCCTATTGGAGTCTCCAAGTGTTTTTTTTTTTTTTTTTTTTTTTTTTTTACCTAAATTTACTTTGAAAAAGCTTGTAGAAAATACATTGTTGTGAGAATCACCTTTCAATCTGATGCTTTATTTTGCTGGATATGGAAAATGATGACAAAATGAGTGTGTTAAACAACATAACCAGGGCTTAATTTCACAATAAGTGTGTGATTAATCATGATTAAAATTTTTGATCTATTGACAGCCCTAATTTAAAATAAATTATCTACAAAGTCTGAATGAAGTTTGTACATTAAGGCTGAATTAACCATGAGCAGAATGATTGAGGAATACCAGTACAGTGTTTTGCAAGCACTGTCATAATGTTAATGTGCTTTGAAACAAAACAGACACTTTGTTAATGTTCTCAAAAAGCCTTTAGATTCTAAAAAGCAAAACCCATCTGGACTGAAGACATATTTTGAGTCTGAGTTCCAAACTGTTCAAGAATCAACTACCACATTTGAGGTACAGTACTTGCATGTCAAGCCGACTCAGTTTATGACACAAACGCCCAAATTACACTTCTTTGGAAAGCAGTGCTGTCATTAACACTAACAAGCTTCACGTCCCTCGCAATCTGGAGATCCCAAGGACTCTTCAAACCCTCATCCAAATGTCACATCAGGTCAGAGAGAGAACTCATTTGTGCAGCCTCTTCAGTGCGGTCTGATAATTACCCTCGATTGAGCTCAGAGGATAAGCTTCTCTCCAAACAAACAGAAAAGCCCTTCTGAGAACCTGTTTGAACCCAATGTGCATCTGATTATCATTCGTCATTGCCAACAACACTTAGGCTCATTGAAAGGCAATCATAGAGACAATAGGCTGTAAAACATATGAACTCTGGGAAGAGAAGATAAAGCAGGTTGCATTTAAGTTCAGGATTTGTGCATGAAGGCACATAAGAGACACATTCAGAGCCGTTTGGAGGACACAAGTACAGTAAAGGGCTGAGGTCTCTAATGTGTGTGTGAGGTTGTTTATGATGGCCCATAACTGAGAGCCATTTATGTGAACTGAACAGAAGTAGGGGTGCAATGATTCACTCGTTTTCTCGATGCACTGATAACAAATCCTGCATTGACATTGAAACATGGATTTTTTAAATTGTGAATCATTTGCAATCATAAGCAGATGTTTATCACACCTTTTCACAATCATCATCAATGTGGGAATGTAACTTTGAAGAGTGCATGTCCTGCCTACAGAGGTTAAAAGGTTAGTTCACCCAAAAATGAAAATTATGCTATAATTTACTCACCCTCAAGCCATCCTAGGTGTATATAACTTTCTTCTTTCAGCCAAACACAATCAGAGTTATATTTAAAAATATCCTGGCTCTTCCAAGCTTTATGATTGGAGTGAATAGTAACTTAGATTTCAAAGCCCAAAAAAGCACATTCATCCATCATAAGTAATCCATACGGGGGTTAATAAAGGTTTTTGTAAGAAAAATATCTATATTTATAACTTTATAAAATGTAATCACTAGCTTCCAGTAACAGCCATCCGTGCGTTCATGAGAGAGTTGAGTTGTGGTGTATGATGTAGGATGTAGGAGTAGTGTAAGCTTGGGTGAGAGTCGACGTCACTCGTGGTTCAAGCAAATAGAGCTGAGCAACAAACTCAAGCTCCTCCCACATTTCTCTTTAAAAATTCTCGTTTTAGACTTCTAATTTGTGACCGGTGTTTTGTTTTGCTCTATCCTCTGTGCTTCCGCGTTTGTCAATACGTCATGTGTCGGGTCAGAGTTCACCAAATATTGCTAAATATTGGCTCATTTTGGATTTCATGAGAGCTACACATTCCAAAAAAGTTGGGACAGGTAGCAATAAGAGGCCGGAAAAGTTAAATGTGCATATAAGGAACAGCTGGAGGACCAATTTGCAACTTATTAGGTCAATTGGGAACATGATTGGGTATAAAAAGAGCCTCTCAGAGTGGCAGTGTCTCTCAGAAGTCAAGATGGGCAGAGGATCACCAATTCCCCCAATGCTGCGGTGAAAAATAGTGGAGCAATATCAGAAAGGAGTTTCTCAGAGAAAAATTGCAAAGAGTTTGAAGTTATCATCATCTAAAGTGTATAATATCATTCAATGATTCAGAGAATCTGAAAAAATCTGTGCGTAAGGGTCAAGGCCGGAAAACCATACTGGATGCCCGTGATCTTTGGGCCCTTAGACGGCACTGCATCACATATAGGAACTCTATAGGTCAAAAAATAAGCCATATCTAAACATGATCCAGAAGCGCAGGCATTTTCTCTGGGCCAAGGCTCATTAAAAATGGACTGTGGCAAAGTCGAAAACTGTTCTGTGGTCAGACGAATCAAAATTTGAAGTTCTTTTTGGAAAACTGGGATGCCATGTCATCCGGACTAAAGAGGACAAGGACAACCCAAGTTGTTATCAGCGCTCAGTTCAGAATCCTGCATCTCTGATGGTATGGGGTTGCATGAGTGCGTGTGGCATGGGCAGCTTACACATCTGGAAAGGCACCATCAATGCTGAAAGGTATATCCAAGTTCTAGAACAACATATGCTCCCATCCAGACGTCGTCTCTTTCAGGAAAGACCTTGCATTTTCCAACATGACAATGCCAGACCACATACTGCATCAATTACAACATCATGGCTGCATAGAAGAAGGATCTGGGTACTGAAATGGCCAGCCTGCAGTCCAGATCTTTCACCCATAGAAAACATTTGGCGCATCATAAAGAGGAAGATGCGACAAAGAAGACCTAAGACAGTTGAGCAACTAGAAGCCTGTATTAGACAAGAATGGGACAACATTCCTAAACTTGAGCAACTTGTCTCCTCAGTCCCCAGACGTTTGCAGACTGTTATAAAAAGAAGAGGGGATTCCACACAGTGGTAAACATGGCCTTATCCCAACTTTTTTGAGATGTGTTGATGCCATGAAATTTAAAATCAACTTATTTTTCCCTTAAAATGATACATTTTCTCAGTTTAAACATTTGATATGTCATCTATGTTGTATTCTGAATAAAATATTGAAATTTGAAACTTCCACATCATTGCATTCTGTTTTTATTCACAATTTGTACAGTGTCCCAACTTTTTTGGAATCAGGTTTGTATAACTATGGTTGTGTTTGGTTGACAGAGGAAAGTCAAATACACCTAGGATGGCTTGAGGGTGAGTAACTTATGGGATAATTTGCATTTTTGGGTGAACTAACCCTTTACTAACTAACCCTCATAAACACTGCTTCATGAAGCTACGAAGCTTTACGAATCTTTTGTTTTGAATCAGAGGTTTGGAGCGTGATTTCAGTAAACAAGGCTTCATTACATCTTAAGTGATTCGAAATTTCAATGGTTCACCACTGGGGGGGCGTGACTTTAGCAGTTTGATACATGGTCCAAATCACTGATTCGAAACAAAATATTCGCAAAGCTTTGAAGCTTCATGAAGCAGTGTTTTGAAATCGCCCATCACTAGATATTGTTGAATAAAGTCATTTGTTTTTTGGGTTTTTTTGACGCACAACAAGTATTTTTGTCGCTTCATAACATTAAGGTTGAACCACTGTAGTCACATGAACTGGACATCTGAAAGTGTTAATTATCTTGTTGGCAATAGAGGCCTCACTGAGCCATCGGATTTCATCAAAAATATCTTCTGAAAAGGAACAAAGATCTTACGGGTGTGGAATGACATGAGGGTGAGTAATAAATGACAGAATTTTCATTTTGGGGTGAATTAACCCTTTAATGTTGATCAGCCCTGCTGAACTGGTTTATGTTGGTAACTGCTGTTTTAAAGCTGTTTTAAAGCTCTTTTGTTGCCTGCACAGCTGAGCAGAGATCTGGTCTTGCTGGCTCAAGGAACGCTCACTCCACGGTTAAGTAATCAACGAGCAAAGCCATACAGGTCTCGCCAGACTAAACAACACCGTTCCAAGATCACAGTGTGTATAGAGGATACACATCTCATCACATAATTAACGCCTGTATGGGAGGTAACTGCTGACAGATTTCAACATGCGTCTTTTCAAACAACACTTGAGTGATTCTGGAACTGCCCATTACATGCAATGATAATTAGACACTTTAATTACCACATCACACATACTGCATATTACAGTGAAGTATTCAAATGAAAGACACAACTGGCTCTTTAAGGGAACAGTTGCAGGTTACCACTTTTTACATTGTGAATGATTGCAAAAATATTCTTCAATATCCTTCCATATCCATTTATTACCTTGGATGGAAATCAATGTCACTCCATATTTTATAGTGCTGAAAGTTCCAACAATAAAATTGATGTTGATGCCTACAAATAACCAATCAGAAGAAAAAGCAGCTATTTCAGAGGGTCTATGTCAATAACCACTGGCTGTGTATCAGATTTTAGTTCGTTAGGCTAGCTGATATCATTAGCAGCTAAGCAGATTAATCCAGGCACTTCCAGAGCAGTGATTCAAGACTCTATCAGAAGAACAACACCTGGGACTTAATCTTACCCCAAGACCAAAGGTCCTACAGTCAAGCATTTGATCCTTTATTGGACGCTAAGGACTTCAAAGAGTAAAATTACCCAGTTGTTTTGGTGTCAAGGCAGCAATCCTCATGATATACGCTGGTATCTTCTGTCACCAGATCACAGGGTTTAGTCAACAGAAGCGACCTCTACCAGTGCTGATGCTTTCAGGCTAGATGTAGGATGAAGTTCAGGCATGACTGGTCACTCCACATGACTCGAGCCTGCTGTTCTCATGTTGGGAGTTTTAGCCGTTGTCAAGACTAATTCCCAAAGTCGAGTCAATTTACGGCGATTGCGCTTTCATGCTGTTTACACGCTTGCTGCACGTCTTCCAGTCAGTCATTCCTATCCATCCAAAGTTTAGTCAATAGAATCCTGCAGGATTGCAATTATGGCTTTGGGTTAGTTGAGGAAGACAGTACCACATCTTAGTGACATAATTCATACAGACAGTGAGCGACCTTGCAGTGACCTGTGTCGTGTTTTCATTTGATTAAATGCACATGGTGTCTTTCAGATATTATGTACTACACTTAGTGTTCATCCTATGTGACATCACTTCCAGATATATATATATATATATAACAGTTTTTTCTGGTTCTAGAATCAGATATTCTAGTGATAACAGCACTCCTACCTTTTCACTGTTTTTATCACTACGCTTGAAGCAACCGTCATGGCGGTTGAGCAAATCCACCGTATTTTATTTACAATTACTACACTTGTACCATGAACTGTAGTTTTAAGAGGTTTTTTTATGCGATAATGTAGTTAAGACATAGTTTAGACATGAAATATGTGAATCATATTTAATTATAGCACCTATTTTACAATTTGTTTAGACATTTTCAAAGATGCGAGCTCCAGGCCGGCAGCAGCTGTTCAGTGCTCGTGTACCCGCCAAGAACAGCTTCATCTTGGCTATTGCTTCGGGGATTTGCTGCTGTCTCTTATAGTGTTTAAACATGAGATTTAATTCATTTTGGGTACATAAAACGGGCAATCTTTAGTCTTATTAATCTATTACTTGTTCCATCAAATTGGGCTATGTTAAATTTAATAATTTAATATTAAGGCTATATTTAACTTACATCCTATAGAGCACTGCTTTTGTACGTTTGACTGAATTGTACAATGGTCTTTATTTCCTATTGTCATTTATAATGACTATGGCTGTTAAATTTAAGTGTTGTTCAAAAAATATTATTTTATATAAATAATATGTCGTATTTGGTTTTGAGAAAGGGTCCATTAGTGCGTAATATGGAATGAGTTAAAGTTACATTAATACAGCATTAGATGGTGGCAAACCTTACGAGTGAATCAGTCAGACGCAAGAGACTTTTAAATCGAAAGGGACTTTTGTAAACAAAAGATGTTGTTTTAGTGCTGTATGTTATAGAAAATTCCCTTAACTTTAAAAAGGGCAAATACAAAGATCACTTTCTTCAGCAGACATTCAAACGGATTTTTATAATGGATATAATATTATGATACTGAATTTTGTATCAGACACAGGTAATGCTGGCTCTGGCTCTCTCTCTCTCTCTCAATAATACTGTACAAAGTACAATGAGTTTCAGTGGAGGGACACAACATTCCTTCATTACTAGTTCTAAAGTGACATTTTAGAATTAGTAACAGAGGCTTGGTCAAACTGTCAATTTGAGATTTGAATCCGTGGCAGAAGCACAAAAGAGGCTTTTAAAGACACTCCTTTGTTGTTTCTTATTTATTTACACACTCGTACCACCGAACTGTTGTATAAATGCAATATCACACTTGTAGCCGTGTGATATGGCTATATATCAGCACGCTGTGATTACCTACGGCACTCGGTCTGCGGCCAAATCACAGCCTTGCTGATATACAGCCATATCGCGTGGCTACTCGAGTGACATTGCTCATATATTCATTTCAGTTCTATATTTATTTTTCTTAAGGAATTTTAAGAGAAACATCTATAAACGAGCAACAAATAAGCAATAAAATTCCATTTGGTAACTGTTCTTTTTGCCATTCACTGCTGGGAGAATAAATGAACTCTCCCATTCTGAAAGCTGAAAGATGTGTCAACAAAGATTTGTAGTGCAGAAATGAAAATCGCTGTTGTCGTAAGAGCTTGAATTATGCCACTCTAGAAATGCTCGGTGATGTAATGGATAAACAAATCAAATTTCAGTCAAATTTATATCAGGCACAATATAAATATCAAATTTGGTCAAAAGCAACAGCCAAAGAGGAAATAGGGGAATCATGAAGGAAACCATAAATTTGTTGATCTATCCAGGGAAATCTGTACCTTTCCATTTCTGCCAGGAGGAGACATGGAAATTTAAATCAATTTACGCACATGGCACTTAGCATCCTCAAGCACACAGTTTAGCACAAGTAAACAGTGGAAATCCATGTTGTCAAGCGGGAGTGGTGCGGCTTACCGCATTCCTGCGTAAGTAACACGTAAGAATCATCTGCCACAAATCTGCACCTCAGTCTCCCTGGTCCATGACAAGCTTAACTAAAAACAAATGTCTGCGCTGCCTCCTTAAATACCTCTCATGAAATTACACACTGAGAGCTACAAGGTGCAAATAGCAGTCATAAAGCTCCAGGAGACGGGCTGAGACGCTACCTGGGAGAAAAATAACAGCTGCACTCCCGCACTCAGGGAAATGGGCAGATCCAGGCACGACCCTACAGGAACTCTAATCAAAGGAGCTGAGCGGATATGAGGAAACTCTGAGCGATGCACCTGACGCTGTTCCTATTTCCATGAGAGAGAGGCTTGTACTTGCCTTACTGCTTTTAGAAGCTGAAACCGAACCTGCTATAAGAGTTTATATGCCAGCTGAAACTATTTGAGAAGGGTGTCGATGATTCGTTTTTTTTTTAAATCCACTTACATCATCTCAGTGACTAACTGTTGCTGTTCTTGTCGTGAAGAGGCAGCTTCAGAGTCTTAACCCCTTCCTGCACATTACATTGCATGAACGCTGACTACATCAAGACTAAATCAACTTGAAACACCATATCCAGCAGGATCGCATGTATCCTTGCTCATTGACAACAACCTCCCGCCAACAATTAGTCATCCATGGCGCCTCTTTCTGCTCTGTTTTTACAGGGCAAATTGTGCTACGCTCCATTTCTGTTCATTATAAATAAATATGTTAGTCTTTTATACTGTCAGTCCATCAAAACTACATTGAAAGCCTGGAGAGTGAAACTTGGGATTGTTTTATGAGGGATAATAATGTATATATTTTGGACAAGAGATCTTAAGAGTTGCTGGGGGTAGCATGGCCTGGTTTAACCTAATGATGAATGCTAAATCGTAAGCATCGTAGGAAATTTGGTGAAAGAGAATGAACCCATGCACCAGGTCCTGCTACGAAGCAGCTTGGGATCAGAAATCAAACAATTTCTCAATTTCTCTTTAATTAAGAGTGAACAAAATCAGTCCAATATAAAATGACCTGTACCAACAAAAGCAGCTGTGACATGCTACAAACTCTCAGTTTAGACCAGACTGTCTGTGTCTAATGTAATATAACAGGAATGTAAGGAGTGATTTGTATCATTAGAAACTGACTGGATTGTGTCCATACCTGAATTGTATGGATTACTTTTACACTACTTTTATGTCTTTTTGTGCTTGAAAGTTTTGTCTTTTGTGAAAGAAGAGTTCTGAACAACATGAGCATGAGTAAATAATGACAGAATTTGTAGGTTCCTTTAACAATAAAACCAGGAACTAGGGGTGGGCGATATGACCAAAATCTTATTTCACAGTGTGAGAAATATTATTTCACGATAACAATAAATATCTCGATATAGCTATTTTCTTATTAAAAATAAAAACTAGCTAGCCTCTGTTTTGTTTGACAACACTTTGAACGTCAACAGGAAGTTACTCCACCCAGGATCACTTAGAGCACCTTTAAGATTATTGTAACTGACAAAGAAGTCAGTTTATATTTCATGCTTATTTAATTATTTTATAAATGTTTGTTAAAGATCTTTAAATTTGAAACTACTCGGTAAAGAGCGGTTTTAAGGGAAACTTTTATTATGACAGCACAGAGTGAATCAGGAAGAAAGCACAGAGTGAATCAAAAAGAAAAAATGTCTGCACCGCATGGAAAGATGAAGCATTTTCCACATTTGTAAAAGTTTATATATATTCATCTGGAGTAAATAAGGACATCAGATGCAAGATTAAGTTCTCCTTTGGTAATAAGCAGCCAATGAAGTAAGTTTTTCATTTTATTTATGCATGTCCTTTATATTCTTTATTTCAACTTTATTTTTGTGTATTTAGTTCTCACGGATCCAATTTACTGACTAACATCCTGTTTTCACCTAACTGTTTACGTTAGTTTAAGACATAACCGACTGTTTACATGAATACTCCACACAACGGGGATTTTGACATTATTGTGTGTCTATCTGACCATTCAAGCGCAATAATACACGAAAGAGAACTGAATTTGCGATCGCATGAGACAGGCGGCTTTTGAGTTCTTTTCACAGCTTATCACTCTTATGAGTATATAACTTTAAGTAGTACTGGGCTACGCAGATATATTTGCACACCGTGGAATAAACGATATGGTAAAAATCTCTAACGATAGAGACTTTACACCGTGGTCACGTTATATACCGTCATACCGGCCAGGAACATGTACAATGAAAGTCAGTTTTCATTTTATGTAGAATTCAAGCATTTTAAAAACTTTTCTCAAGTAAGTAAAAAAATTCTGTTGCAGTTGGGTGTCCTAATGTAGATTTATGGCTTCAGTTTATGGCTGACATCACTCACAATTAGCCTGTTATTGTAGACTGGCGACACTTCAGAAAGACTTTCAGTGTGGAGTTTCCACGGTATGGCACTCGCCTCAACCCAGACTGCCATTTCCAATGACCCTCCTAATTGGCATCCCATGTGCCACCATTAAAGTAGGCTATTGTACCTTTTTGTATAAAGCTGTCAGCTTGAAATCATTGAGGCCTTGTTCGTCTAGTCCACAGGCCTTTAAACTTACATTTAGGACCTTTTATGACAAACTCAGACTGTCATCAAAGCCCTTCCAACCTCCAATGGTGATCTGCCAACCTGGTCTCAGCCATTTAAAGAGAATTTATACATGGGCTTTGCTGGACAAGTAAGTAGAAGCAGAGTTAACTAATGACTCTGCACAGCTGCTAATCACATCCAGCTGGGGACAGTGTCATAGTCTACAGCATTACACTGCCAACACATATTTCAACTAGTTATAGACCCAGTACATTTTCAATGACGGTAAGATTTGAGCTGCCTCCATTTAGAGAATGGTGATCACATAGAGGTTAAAAGTCATAGGGAAATGAACTAACAAAGATTATCTCACAGTAAAAAATCTGATGTTTTTTTTTTTTTTTCACAATAATTGTACTTCGATTTAAATCAATCACACCAGTCTTTATGTAGTACAGTTAATACTATGAATCTTCATTTGACATACTGTTGTGACATGGGCCAGTGCGAACCATGGGATCAAAGTTTGGACTTTCTTTTTTTTTTTTTTTTTGCCCTTTAGTCCCTGCTGGTAGATGTTGTAACCACACCATAATGCTGGAACCAATGCCTCATCGTTTCACGCGATGTGTGCAAAGATGATTGTGATCAAAGATGGCAGATGGATAGATTTCTCCAGGAATTAAAGACGTACTTGGTTTTAACCCATCCAGACCGCCAGCGCTTAGTGAAAAGCAATGAAAATGATTGATGCAAGGGTTGTAGTAAACTACATGAAAATAGATTTAAAAGCATCATACGGCTGCTATACAGAATGCTCCTTCATCATCTGGTTAATATAATTTTAAAAAGTTGTGCATCCATGGCCCACATTTCCAACATGAATTTTACAACAAGTACTGTAAAGCAGTGACACACCGAAATTTCTGCAACGAAAAATATTTGGCTGAAACTTTACTTTTTTGCCTTAATAGTTTTGGAGGGCCGAAATCATTGACTTAGGGCTTCTACATTGACGTGTTTTGGCTGCGTCAGGGTCTATTTCAAGTACAAAATTTGTTTAGCTGAAATATCAAGTGGCTCAATGCTGAAGAACTTTACTTTAGCATATAGTTAATTTATATACTCCAGAGAACATGACACCCTGAACAGCACAAAGAGATACCCAATTTCTCAAATTTAATTACCAAAACTATATTTTTGGTTTCGATTTTCAGATAAATTAAAGGGTTTTGGCATTTCAACAAAAATGAATTTCCGTGCATCTCCACTGTGGAGTGCAATAAAACGACATTGAGATATCGACTTTGAGACTTAAAGTGTGTTTTGTTTAAACAGCAGTGCAACTGAATGTAAAACAGAGTATCTGTGGATTCTGGAAGAGCTCACTGTAATTTTTCAGTGCTGCTGTGGACCTCCTTGCCTAAACAAACTGTTTAGAAATAAACATCATCATGTATTAATGCTTATATGACAACAATATGTGTTTGTTTCCACTGAGGACAAACATAGATCCTCTAAATGTTGATTTGACTAGTAAAAGGAGGCTCTGTTCTCAAGTAAAACCTCCCCTGACCCAAATTTATATGTGTTATTGAGTCACTGGTTTTAGGGGATTTGAATACTGTGCTTTTATACAGGCTCTATTGATGGGACAGGGCACTCTATGTCAGTCCAGTCAGGGTAAAGTCATGAGAACTGCAGCACAGTCACTTTGCTCTTCCAGCGCCTACTGGGAGCCGAATCTCGTGCGGCCTTGGAGCCAAAATAACAAAAGCCCTCTGGAGGGTTGAGGTTTCTCTGCACACCGAACATTAATCCACCAAGAAAACAAACAGATGGGATGATGAGTAGACTAGACTTATGAATACATTAGTTTTGTACTTAAAGGCCCGCACAAATGATTCAGTGCATTGATGATGAGACAGTCATCGCTTTACAGTTCATTCCAAAAATGCTTGAGGCTGTGGCTCTTATTCTCTCCAAGGAGAAAATAAATTCTTTCTGGTCTATTTTCATCACCATCATTATCAACTATTTGAACAGCATTCATAATATTATATATATTTTCCACATATCAGAGAGAACAGAATAGATAATATAGTTCATGCAAAGATAAACTCTTATGACTTAGAACGTTAGTTCAACCAAAATTCTGTCATTAAAGGATTAGTTCACGTCAGAATTAAAATTTCCTGATAATTTACTCACCCCCATGTCATCCAAGATGTTTATGACTTTCTTTCTTCAGTCGACAAGAAATTAAGGTTTATTTCTCCATATAGTGGACTTCACTGGGGTTCAACAGGTTGAAGGTCCAAATTACAGTTTCAGTGCAGCTTCAAAGAGCTCTACACGATCCCAGACAAGGAATAAGGGTCTTATCTAGTGAAACGATCGGCCATTTTCTAAAAAAATATTTATACTTTTTAGCCACAAATGCTTGTCTTGCACTGCTCTGTGCTGTGCCACGCATTACATAATCACGTTGGAAAGGTAGGCGGAAGTACCGCGGTAGAGCGAAAAACTAATTTTCTCCTCCAAAATCAAAAATCAAAAGCATCTGACATCGTTGTTTTACCTTTTTTGTAAAGGACGATTGGCTTAGTCTTTACATGTTCACTTTGTAGACACTGGATCTGTACACGTGACCTTGCGTGTCGCATTGCAGAGCAGTGCAAGGCAAGCAATTGTGGTTAAAAAGTATATAAATTTTTATTTTTTTTAGAAAATGACCAAACGTTTTGCTAGCTATTCCTCGGCTGGGATCATGTACCTGGAATGTTTTCCTCAAAAACCTTAATTACTTTTCAGCTGAAGAAAGAAAGACAAACATCTTGGGTGACATGGGGGTGAGTAAACTATTCCTTTAATTACCAATCCTTGTGTTGTTATTTAGTATTTTATTTATGAAAACATTGATTTGCAACGCGCGTTCACGAGCACCACGACATATGCGTTTAGTTGTGACACTGCACCTAGTTGTGTGAACACACTTTGGATGATATTATTTTGTTAATGAAGTGATAAAATATGTTGTTGTTTTTTTTTTTAAATAAAATTAAGGTACCAATGGAGTACTTTAATGATGTCTTTACTACCTTTCTGGGCCGTGAAATTGGTAGTTGCGTTGGAGGGAGAGAAACCTCTCCAATTTCATCAAAAATGTGTGTTCTGAAGATGAACAAAAGTCTTACAGGTTTGGAATGACACAAGGGTGAGTAATTAATGACAGAATTTTCATTTTTAGGTAAACTAACCCTTTCATTTGCTATCTGAAAATGACTCCTTCTACCATTAACTAATCATTCAGCTCGGAAACAGGATAACCCACTCACCATTCCCTCGCATGTCGACAGCGCCACGGATGAGTTGACCTTTGACCTCAGCACCCCATGGTAGAAACAGAGGTTGTCTTGTGGAAAAGGCTGCAGGCTCTTGGTGCCGCTCCTGCCCAGGGTTTGTATAGTGAAGCCTGGCGCCATCAGGTCATGTGACGGCTGCAGGTCCAGGTGGAAGTCCTGTCCTAATCCACGGAGCCTAAAGTGAACAGTGGGGTCGTGACCTTGACCATCCGTGGAGCGTTTCCTGCGGTGCTGGTGGGCCACGGCATGGGAAATGTAACGTCCTTGATGGTCCACCTCATATGGGGCCACAATTTCATATTCTACATAGAGGAGGAAATGACGTCAATACAAGCTAGAGTTCAATCCATTATTTCTGTTCAGGTATGAAATTATTCTCTTTTTTTTTCCTGAATAGAAGCATATTCATATACGATTAAGACGGGTTCACACTTTACGATTTTGGCCATGATTTGACTATCTGAGACTGTCTGTATGGGGGGTTGGGTATTAAGTATTATTATTAAGTAGTCTATTAAGTAATCAATTTAAACTATTTGTGAATAATATATTTATTTAATTATTTGTATCTCTAATATGTCAAAAATGCAAAATGTTTGTCTCGTCACATTCAGTTATGAATTACATTAATCATATCATATTAATCAAATAATTGCATGTTTTCAAGTCAAAACGAGTGGTCAAATTGAGTTGAGTAGTTTGCATCACTGGATATTTCTGTTGGTCACTGAATATTTAAATCATAAAACAGTCATAAAATATTAAATATTAAAACGAAAGCATCACATTGGAATTCACACTTTGAATTTGCCTTTGATTTGATTGGCCAGCTCACTCATTCTGACAGTGATGAGCGCTGTAAGACCACTGACGCAGAGCAGCCTAAAAATGTAACTTTTTTTGTCATTCTTACAGCAAACAGAACAGCGCATAATGGAGTACAATAGAGCAGTCAGCATCAATTATATCAAATATTGGGGGGGACAATTTGGCCATTAATTATTGGGGAGACTTGTCTCCCTCAATGTCTATGGTGGTTATGGCCCTGCCTCTGATTCTAGGCCAAAATTGGAAGTCTTTGATCACTAGTTTGAAATGTTCACAGACAGCCGATCAACTACCATCAAATTTTACCTCTGATGAACTTCTGGCAGTGTCAGAAGCTTGAGGCGCAGTCCTGTAGTGTGGCTTTTCCCATGACAACCATCAAATTAAAAACCAATAGTAGCGCAGAAACTGATGACGCAATTAGTGAGACAACAACAAACCACCGCTTGTTCCACACACATCTTTTTTTTCCCAGTTCCCTTTTTAGGAAAAACCATGATCAAAAATAATGCTAGAAATTGTTTTTGTTTGCTAGCCACCATTTCTATGCACATATAAATGCAGCTCACAGTCACCGAACATGTCACAGATCGATGATGTAAAACTAAGGATGAGTCTTCTTGTGTGCGTCTGTTTTTAATGCGTCTTTCTTGACTGCCGTACAGTCTGACATTAGTGACAACTGAAGCCCCGGTTTACTTCATTTTTTTTTCCGCAAACGCCAGTGTACACGCACAGTCGAATGCACAGCCTTGCAAAGTATACTTCATTTGACTCGTACGCGTACAGAGGCATTCAAATCATGCGCAGTTTTGAGCAATTTCTCACCACGAGTTACGATTCATGTAAACATCTTTGCTAGAATTGAACAAATGAGGGTTCTTTCTAACCTCTTCGCACAATCTCTTGTCTATGTTGGCCTCCATTGTCACTGTAGCTTGCATGCGTTCCGGCCTGTTCTGTTTATGCAGGTTTTCTTTGCCTACCTTGTGAATCGACGCCCCCAGGGCACAGTTGCCACCTTGTGGATAAACGAATTACTGCAAAAAAAATTTAAACGCACATGTGCGACCTGCACGTAAAAAATCTGGTGGTGCGTACTCTTCTGATGGCATAATTCACGTCATGCACGCATATGCGTAAAAAGTGTTATCCATGTTACTTTTCTGGCCAGAATGTGAGTTTACAGGTACAGGTCCATATAAATAACATAAATTACACAAAATATTTATTATTCATCAGCAGTTAGAGTCCTGAAAATGTACGAGTGTGTGAGTTGGTTTAATGCTGTTGTCACTGCTGCAAACTCCCATATACAAATAATTATTTGAAAAATAGAATTTTTGTGCAGCCATTAGGCCCCTCCCCAGTGTAGGCCCCTGGGCTTCAGCCCATGGTAACCTGTGCGTAAAAGGGGACCTATTATGCCCCATTTTACAAGATGTGAAATAAGTCTCTGATGTCCCCAGAGTGTGTATGTGAAGTTTTAGCTCAAAATACCCCACAGATCATTTTGTATAGCATGTTAAAATTGCTACTTGTTGGGGTTGAGCAAAAATGCACCGTTTTAGTGTGTGCTCTTTAAATGCAAATGAGCTGCTGCGCTCTGCCTAAGAGGGCGGAGCTTCAAGAGCTCGTACTCCGGTGTCAGGATTCAGTCAGGACGCACTATAATGTCAGAAACTATGAATATATGCTGCATGGAGATAGAACAGGTATAGTTTAGTTTAATTATGGTTATAACTTATATTGTCTTCTTGATTTTATCCACTATATTAGAACAAGCCTGTTGTACCGGACCCCATTTGACTTTACTGATGAGTTTTATGACGTTTATTGTACTTCAAACAAAATATGAAGCGTCCGTTTTCAGTATAGAAAATCACTGTAAGAGCTTAATAAAACACAGTGCAAGTGTGCATTAAAATATTATCCATAAACTCTCTCTCTCTCCCTTGTATTATCATCAACATACACAGCGAACACTCAATACATCAACATACACAACATACACACTCGTTACAACTAACAGTAAACAAATATATAAAGAGCTTATGGCTTTTCGGGTGGTGCTTAATAAACTGGTAAACTTTATATCCGTAAATCAACTCCGATGAACTGTAATAAAGTGCTCTCACCTTCAATACTGCCATATCTAGTATCACTCTGGAGACTGTAAGCTGGATCTATCCTTGAGTAACAACTTTTTAGCACAACCTCTGTTTTGTATTGTCCCTTTGTATTGACATTCGTTCACAAAGCAGTCCGGTGTGTAATGATTCGCGCAGACATAAACGAATTTCAGTAGAGTTGAGGGAGCATTTTCTTCAAAAACAAAATTAATCCACCTCGTCTTCAGCGGCTCAGATTTTGAGAGTAAATGGAGAGAGCTATGTGGATTAATCAATCGAGCAACAAAGACCTAAAACGCTTGGGAGACATTCTCGTTAGTGCAGCAATGGCGGACTGTGTAAACTCGCTGTGAATGCGTTCAGGGCGGTTCTATGTTCAAACGTCAGTGTCTGTCAACATTCGTGGGCGGGGCCTGTGGCTAAAGTGACGTCACACTGCCAGGGATCTGGAAACGGCTTGTTCTGAGACACTGCTTATGATTTATGGGGATTAAAAAAAAAAGGAGTGGTTGAATTTTTATCATTAGGGTGGTTGTGTACACACACTGCCAACGTACATTTATAGCCAAACACAATGCAACAGTGAATTTTGCATAATAGGTCCCTTTTAATAACCCCCTACTCACACCTTTAAAAAGCTATTTTAAGACTAATACTTTGGTTTGCCAGATACAGTATAAATGTCTATTTGCAGTTTCTGTTATCCAAATACAGATCTTAAACAGAATGGAAACAGAATGGACTGAGAACATTTAAAAGTCATTTATCATCTAATGATTCATCAGGATAAAAAAGACCATATCTATCAAATACATGTTGTTTTTGTATAAAATAGTTAATTTTACCTAAACAAATGCAAGCAAAAGTGATTTATAGGAAGAGCGCATCAAGATGCTGCTCATGGGGCGAAGGTCAGAAGACTTGTTTTAATGTGTGATTCTGACCTCTCCATACACTCACACTCCTCTCATCCTCGCGGTGGTCTGGTGGCTCAAGTTATAAATGCTTTTACAGACATGAGCAGACAGATTTATGATCTCTGACCGTGGGGTGAGACACACACTGATGACACACACTCCTAACGCTCCGCTGTGATATGGAGACACACGCTCTCACCGTCTCTCATTCTCTTTCTCTCACACAAAGTTGCACGCACACACACACACGCACGCGCACACACAGACACACACACTATTATATCTGGCTACTCCAGTCTCTAAGCTCATGCCAAAACAGTGCAGAGACTCTTCACAGGATAAAGGCAGTAAGTGCACACAGAGACTGTTTGTAAAGCTTGGCTGATTGATGGAGAGCTTCTTCAAGTGTCTGCCTTTGTTCATTGTTCACGAAGTCCTAGTGCATGCCAATCTTTATGCCACACACCCCCTCTTTCTCTCTCTCTCTGTGTGTGTGTGTGTGTGTGTGTGTGTGCATACAAAATTGTCCACAGAAGCGACAAACAAAACCTCCATTCGGGGACATCTGGGGACACCCTTGGTTGGAAAAAATGATTCATACATGAAATAAACATGTTTTCATTTTCAATCCCAAAGGTTTTCTTTTAGGAGAAGAGGACATGTTAGTCTGTAACTGTATTGCTATTGTGCTATTGTTTATATTAGCCTATTTAGCCACATTTACAAAGCTAAATAAAATTGTGCGGATGCGTGTCAGGATTTGCATATGTCAAATGTGACCACAAGAACATTCAAACCTGAAAGTGATTAATTTATTATATTTTTTTAAACGGCCTTATCATCTCAACCTCTCAAAATATTTCAGAGTGCATTTAGTCTCAGATCAATTAGGATATCTAGCGCCCCCTGCCGACGACATCCCATCTAGACTGTGCAAAAGCAAAAAAGTCATTCACCTTCAAAACCATGTTTCTTACATTTAATTTTAAGAGAAAGCCTCATCAAAGTCTAAATTAATGTAATAGCAATGAATCGCTCATATGCCCCATGCAATGAAACAATAACTGCGACTGACAGCTGTCAATCACATTGGACAGGTATGCTCTCACCTGTGTCGTGAGGTAACCGCAGTGTTTCCAGCAGAGGTTTATGCTTTACGTGACGACCAGCATGATGGTTTGCAGATGCGCAGATTCTCTACATGGACAAACAGTGAACATGCATCATTTGCATTGCAATGAAATGCAATCACTTTGAAGAAACAGGCGCGTGTTTGCTCACCTGGAGGCATCCGAGTATGAAAAACAGAATGACCAGCACAGAACAGATTGATGAGGTGTAATTCCTCCTTGATGGCACAGGGCGCAGGCAAGCCATGTCTCCTGCAAACTCTTATCCAAAATCTGCAGCGAACAGCCTCTGCGCCTCTCCAAATGCGCGCTCTCCACTGAAACACTGCACGCTCTTGTGCACTTTAAATCTATTCATACAGCATCAGTGAAGTTCCTTCGAATCAAACGCGATCCCAAATCCATGATCTGTATCCTGCCGGTGTACTTCCAGACCCAACAGCATTTTGGAGAGCTTCTTTTTCTGCGCATTAATCGCGTGTGATTGAGGATAGTTCCATTCTTCATGCAGATGTTCTCCGCTCAGTGCGCTTTTAGCGAATGTCTGGAGCGGCTCGAACGCCGGTGTGCTTCACACGCGCTTCCAAACAGCCAATCACAGCTCACACCTGTGCGCAAGAGCCCTTGGTGAGAGGAGGGTCGAAACATCTACACTGTAAAAAAGTAAACCCACTAAAAGTAATTGCTGCCATACATTTTGATTAAAATAAAGGTGGTGTAAAGCCCATTCTTATATTGTATGGAATTTTGCAGTATAGGCTATTTATTATGATTTATCCGTGTATATTATTATTTTTATTTATTTATTTAAAAATGAATGTGCTCTTGAAATCTTTAATTAAAATAGCTATCTTCTCCTCCCTCTTAAAGCAACATCTCTTCTCTAATGACGTGTTTATTGGCATGAGGGCGGGACAACCTGTCACTCACACGAGATCAACCAATAGCAAACCAAAACCATCTAATCAATTCCCCACAGACTGAATCAAGTTTTATTCTACTTTTATTTTTCTTGTTCCAGAAAGGGCTATATACATCACAATATAGGGAAGAAAAGGCTATCGCAACTTCCATTTCATACCAACTTTCTCATGATCAGCAGCTAAGTGTTACATATCTAGACCCAAAGTTTATCATTTATACTTTTTATTTTAAGTTTATAATTTTAAAAGTACTGTAGGAGTCAAATAGGCTACATAGAGGATACGCACTTAAAAATAAAAGGTTTCAAAGGGAGTTTTTGCATTGATGCCATATTAGAGAACCATTTTTAGTTCCCCAAAGAACCTTTCAGTGGACAATTTTTAAAAGATTTTTTTTTTCCTTAGTGTGAAGAACATTTTAATAATCTAATGAACATTTTTTCCACTATAAAGAACCTTTTGTACAATAAGAAATTTCCATGGATGTTAAAGGGGTGATGAACTGAGAAATCTAATTTTCCTTTAGCTTTAGACATATAAGAGGTAATCATACTTTAAGAATCTCCTGTAAGTTTCAGAGCTGAAAACTTCCTTGTAAGTCCAATAAAAGCTTTTAATGACAACAGACCCAGAAAACGACAGGATTTTCAAAGTGGGTATCTATGACGTCAAAAGGCAAGCACCACCTCCGCAGAAGAACATCAAAGCCTACTTCATCACTGCCTGTTTAGCCCCGCCCACCGATTCACGCTTGACATGCAATATAGGTAATATAAGAATAGTAGCCAAAGTAACATAGGCCTACGTGGTGCTAAACTAGATCAAGCTACCAAGCAATAAACATAGCGTTGAGGATTACAAAATATTGTGCAGTGCCTGGACTCGACAGTAACGCAACAACGCAAATGTAAGTAACTGTGATAATTCTAATGCCTGATCTGATATGAAATGATTCATGTCAGTTTTTCTTTGTCTGAGTGTCAGTAAACGTCAACCTGCATTGTTTCTCTTAGTGATGAGAAAATAATGAAAATAATCTGTTATTTAACAGTGATTAAATTATATAAAGAAAGCGATCAAGGAAAGCTCCCTTCACAATCGTTGGAGCAGCGCGCGCTGAAGCTGTCAATCAAACAGCGAGAGTTTATCGTGACTGACACGCGCAAAACTCCTGTTTAATTCAACGAATCTCTTGGTTATATCGTGTTTGCACTGTTAGTGAAGATGAAAGCATTTGTTAGTGTACAGAAATTGAGTTGCAATGATGAGATCTCTGCTTTCATGCACTCAACATGTCTGTGATCGGCTACAATGTTCATCTCTGCAACCTTTCATGCCACAATCTAAATATAACGCCATAGATCTAAATGTAATGCAACACTTTTCACAATTGGTTAACCACAAACACCGGAAGTTATTGCAGAAAGTTTTTGTATCGTAATGTAATTAGAATTAAATGAATAAATTTTTTGTTTCTTTAAAACCAGCCCCCAACTTGCATATTTTTTCAACACTTATGTAAGGCAAGATCATGGATCATGCGATGGCAGCCATATTGCGCCAGAATGACCACCACACACCAGCTTATTGGTGGAGAGGAAAGAGTGATGAAGCCAATCTGTGTATGGGGATGATTAGGAGACCATGAAGGACATGAGCCAATGGACAAATTGGGCCAGAATGCCGGGGTTACACCCCTTCTCTTTTTCAAAGGACATCCTGGGATTTTTAATGACCACAGAGAGTCAGGACCTTGGTTTAACATCTCATCTGAAAGAAGGAAAATATGAATGGAATGGAAGAGTCTGTTACTTGGCAAGGATTAAATCCCAGCTGTGCACATGCTTTAATGTGTCTTGCTATTTAAAGAGGTTCCATGGATTTAGCCATGTAATTCACCTCATTCCCATTTATGAATTGTATATTTATGCAGAATGAGTGGCGAAGAAATACAGACAGGAAGGACCTCAATGTCAAGTAATTTACAGAATTCTTACCTGCTCATTAGGTTCAGTGCTGGGAAGGGCTTGTGTTCAACTCTGTGTTTGTGTTTGTTGCTGCTCATATATGTTTGCATGCATCCACTTTGCCTATATGCTATTGCTTTGTTTTGTGTTGTTATATGTTTATTGTCAAGCACAAGAAGTAGTTAAAAGCCTATTTAATCTGTAAAATTAGTCATATTTTACAAGGCAAAGTTCATAAATTCTTTTTTATTTGCATGTCATGTTAGTCATGTTAAGGTCATGTTAATCAAATAATTTATTTATCTTTCAGCTACTTAAACATTCAATGCTATTGAGCAATTTTATAACTAATTTATTTGTGCTGCCAAAAATAGCTACAGTATTTCAGATACATCAAGGTACAATGAAAATCCAGCATTTCGATTATATAAAGATACAGCAGACAACGGTGTGTAATATGCATATGTGCAGAATATGTTTACTACACTCTAAAAAATACTGGGTTGTTTCAACCCAAATTTGGGTCAAATATGGACAAACCCAACCGTTGGGTTAAAAGATGCATTTAAAAATTTAACCCAATGGTTGGGTTTGTCCATTTTTGACCCAAACTTAGGTTGAAACAACCCAGCATTTTTTAGAGTGTATGTTGTGTATTCTATTATGCTCTATCGATGGTGATGATTGAGCATTGATTGGTCCTTGTGGTGATTTTTCACGCTTCCATAAATTGTTCATTTTCAACTAGGAGGTATTGAGTTCCAAAAATCATAGTATAATTTTATAATACATCAAGCTCTTTTCTTAAGAGTTTGGGGAAAATTTGATTCCTCTAGAAATCAAAGTACATTAGTGCACATTTACAGAAAGTTCGTACAAGGTGTATTTTTAATCTGATTCATTTTTGTAATGCTGATGTGACTGACATTCAGCTTAAAGGGTTAGTTCACCCAAAACTGAAAATTCTGTCATGAATTACTCACCCTCATGTCGTTCCACACCTGTAAGACCTTCGTTCATCTTCGGAACACAAATTAAGATCTTTTTGATAAAATCCAATGGCTAAGTGAGGCCTCCATTGCCAGCAAGATAATTAACACTTTCAGATGTCCAGAAAGCTACTAAAGACATATTTAAAACAGTTAATGTGACTACGGGGTTCAACCTTATTGTTATGAAGCAACAAAAATACTTTTTGTGCGGCAAAAAACAAAATAACGACTTTCTTCAACAATATCTAGTGATGCAATTTCAAAACACTGCTTCGTGAAGCTTTGAAGCTTTATAAATCTTTTGTTTCGAATCAGTGTTCAGAGCGTGTATCAAAGTCACGCCCCCCAATGGTGAACCATTGAAATTTCAAAACACTTATGACACAGGGAAGCCTCATTTACTGAAATCATGTGACTTTCACGCTCCGAACCACTAATTGGAAACAAAAGTTTCGTGAAGCTTCATGAAGCAGTGTTTTAAAATTGCCCATCACTAGATATCGTTGAATAAAGTTGTTTTTGTTGTTTTTTAGCACACAGAAAGTATCCTCGTCACTTCATAACATTAAGGTTGAACCCTTTAATGCAGTGGTTGCCAACCCATCGATCTCGATCGACTGTTAACGTTAGATCTTAACACTGTTCCTAAAATAACAGAAATATTAGTACAAAAATACATTACATTTCTCCAGTCTTTGTACTGTGTTTTTGTATCTATTTTTATGTTATTTTCAGGAGCTACTGGGACAGTGATAAAGGTAAATAGCCCACATCATGCCTGAGTCTGTAAATGGCCGTTAACAGAGGTCAGAGATGCTGAAGACAGACGCAAAGAGGAGAAAATTCTGTAGCAGGCAGAGCAGCTCACTGTTCACGATGCTCGAAATATAGGAAGAAAATATAAATAATGAATTGGGGGTGAGAGGTTATGAATGTATCTCTGAAGGGAACTTACTGTCTTAGCAATGGCATTTTATTTTCTTCTTACCTCCGAATAAAGTAGCTAGGCTCTTTATAAAGGTGTGTTACGCGGCCTCGTAATTCCTGTAGTTACGAGATTCTAGCATATAAAAAGCGTTCACGTCCTCGTAGAGCTCCTAATTACAGCTTGTAAGATAAGATTTTCTGAAAGCTCCCAGATGTAGGCCTACCATGTGGCTGCTGACCGCTGTAGATTCATAGGCGTTGATAGTGGTGCCATGGAAACGCATTATGCACGTGACGTCAACGTCGACCGATGCGGTCACGGTCACTGAGTGGCAAAGACTGAATGGGCTCGCACACCAAACGCGAAGACCAGCGCCTCGCACCGTCTTTAAAATTCGAACGCATTGTTATGAGTGTACGAACACCGGCGGCGACATTCGGCGCCTGTCCGCGGCGCCCAGCTACGACTCAGAAAAAAATATAAAACAATGTGTTCGAATTTGAAATACCGCAGCGCTGAGCTTCGCGTGTGCGAGTGTGTGAGCCCCTTGAGCAGCAGCATTGGTTTTCAGCGTGAATGTCGCGAAAAACACACAAAACACATCCAAAATGGGAAAGAGCTTTGCGACTGAATGTACAAATAGATTTGACACAAAGCCTGAGGCATATATTTAAAAACTGCAGAAAGCAACAGGGAGAAAAGCAAATGGATCACTGCAATTCACAGAAACATCTCGACTCCAAGCAGAGAAATATGTTTTATCATTTTGTGTCAAATTGTTGGATTTTGAGGTAAAATCATACCGTATATGTATTGTATTGTTATATAGTTTAACAACTCATCTTTTAATTATTTCCATCATATATTCTGCATAATTGGGTTTTCCAGTTTTTCCAATAAACAATACTGACAAAAACTATACTATAAAACTATATATGTTTTAGGGCTGGGCAATATGACGATATAACATTGATATAAGTTAAGGCTGCACGATATATCGCATGAGATTGTCACGCGCATTTCGTCAGTAAAGCCGGTTCCCTGATTACCGCTAAATCGCCATCACCTGCTTTCAAATGGAGCGGCATTTAATAGACAGAGCCGTAGTTCACTGACAAGCCACGCAATATAGCGTTCAGTATTGAAGATGAATCGCCTTCGATAATGAACCCGATTTTGCGTGGCTTGTCAGTGAACTACGGCTCTGTCTATTAAATGCCGCTCCATTTGAAAGCAGCTGATGGCGATTTAGCGGTAATCAGGGAACCGGCTTTACTGATGAAATGCGCGTGACAATCTCATGCGATATATCGTGCAGCCCTAATATAAGTGATTACGTGGATTTAAGTCCAGCTGAGGGAGCGCGCTTTCGGCGGGAAAGTGACGTCGATTCATACCCTCTATTCCCAGTCCAAGGACGTGAACATCTCCGAATATAACATCACGTGTTGTTCCGGTAAATACGAGGTGGCGTGAAGGCTGTGTGTCCACCAAAGCGTTTTTTCCAGCTGCTAGCGTACTTTTTCAATTGTTTTCAATGGGAACGGCACGTTTTTTAAATACCAGGAGCGTGACGTTGAGCGTCTTTTTCGCGCTCAAGCGCTGAAAGCTCAGCGTTTTTACTGGTCGCCTCGAGTTGAATAAAGGTGCGTTCACGCGGCCTCGTAATTCCTGTAGTTACGAGATTCTAGCTTGTAAAAAGCATTCACGTCTTCGTAGAGCTCGTAATTACAGCTTGTAAGCTGGGAGTTTTCTGAAAGCTCCCACATGTACTACGTGGCTACGCTGTACCAACTGACCGCTGTAGATTCATTTAGGCGTTGATAGTGGTGCCATGGAAATGCATAATTCCCAGTCAGAGGATGTGAACAGCTCCGAATATAACGCCACATGTTGTTATTTCAAGAATCCGGTAAATACGAGGTGACGCGAACGCAGCATAATGTTCAACTTTGAGTAACGCTGCGCTCATAACTGTCACTTTTTAGCCAGCCATCCAATCAGAGTGGAGGAGGGGAGGGATAAATACAACTCCGACCAACTGTCACATTCTTGCTGTACAGGGACAACAGAAAAAAAAAATGGATGAGAAATTAATATTGCTGGTTTCCGAACATACATAGCAAGTAATTCCACATTGTGTGAACATTTTTAGTCTGAAACAAATTACCTGCAAAATCAGTTATAAGTATATATATATAGCAACAAAGCGTCTCAACTGAAAAAAAAAAACGCTGCGCAGCTGAAGCGCTTTCAAGTGCTCACAGATAGGCGTTTTCAGCAGAGCGCCTAGCGTTTTCAGCTGGCTAAAAATGCTTTGGTGGACACACGGCATAATAAGTGCAGTGCTGCTTTGTTTACAGAGGTAACCAAGGAAATGCTGTATCACTGCTCTTCCATAAGCGCCACCTGCTGTCAAAGAGTGAATTTGCGTCTCATTCAGTCTGTCTGCTGTTTTTGTTTCATGCTTTTTTTGTATGTATCATATAATTTCACAAAGTTCTGTTTTTGCTTTAAATATTGAAATTAAATCAAATTCAAATTAAAAACAACTGCTCATGCAACATGTAGCATCTTTGTTTGGATTTTGATTAAAATGCAGTGGCTACCTCTAATTTCAAATGGCTAGATATTTATGTTTATAATATTATTAATAATAATAATAATAATAAATATCTGCAACCAGTATCAGAATCGCCCAGTTTGCTTGTAAAAATAAATAAATACATCAGAATCTGAATTTCCCATGAAAAAAATATTAAATACAATCTGGGTTGTCTTTTTCTATTAATTTTTCAATAGCTAGATCTTGTCTTTCATAAAGGTCGAAGTCAGGGATCTTGGGCTTAAAAAGGTTGGTGACCGCTGCTTTAATGTATAGGCACAAAAAGATTCTGTTGAAATAAAGAGTGCAAACTAGTTACAGACAAAGGATTTACACTATAGTTTTAGACAAATATGGGATATTGTAGTTTTCTTAGATATTTGACATTAGTATTAATATTCTGTAGATATCAGGCACTTAGATGTGCCACTACAGCATGAGGATGATGATCATTATATTCCCATGATGCCAGGATGTTGCCTGCAATGTAACACTCTCAGAAACAGAATATATTTTCCTATAGCATACAGTAAGACCTCCCAAATGCAGCCAGCACACTTTACAGCCATTTTGATTGCCCTCTCACTGTCTCTCATAATAAAAAATAATAAAAAATACACTTGGTTGTGAAACTGCGCCTCATTTTTCAAAAGTGTTTCCTCAACACACTGTGATTTCTTGATGCTGTTCATGTCCTGTAGAATAATGGCCACTGCAGGCAGTAAACAATCTGTGTCTTGAGTCTGAGATTGCTATGAAATACATTGACTGGATACTTTTCTTACATATACAGTCAATGGCAATATATAATATGTGTTTTCTATATTCCACGCTGCATGCATTTTCCGACATAAAGACAATGAAAGAAATAAAAAGTTTATCATATACATATGGAACACTGATCGCACTATAGAAGTAAGGTAATGTTTCTCAGATGGGTTATATGTGTATGTTACTGATACATAGAGCGGCAAGAGTCAATGTTATTTTATGATGGATATAATTTTAATCTGACAGAGGGGGGAAAAAAATCAGTATAGGTGACATTCTGAGGGCATGAACCTGTGGACTGAAACTTATGGAAGAACATAATGTGCATTTTTGTTTTGTTTTACATTGAGTGAGTTCCAAAAACTATTGTTTGCTATTTGCTGTTTTCCTAAAAAATATACTAATTTCATATATAACATTGTGGTTGCACATACAAACAGATTTACATAAAAAATAAAATAAAGTGTGTACAAATAGAATTTAAAAATATATATAATAATTAAAAATTGGTTGTAGGTGGTCTGATCAAAAACTCATTTCCTCAAGCCATATGTGGTGTATTTTATGTATCATTGATGTCTTTAGCATAAATGAGCTGCTCAAATTATGCTTTTAACAGGGCTATATGTAAGAATTTTCATGTATGAATCGCTTTGTATTGCCAATGTGTGAACAGCTCATAATGAAATTTAAAAACGAGACCTTCCCCGACTTCCTAGGTTGTCTATGAAAGCCTGTAGACTGACTTTTATGCGAAGGAAAATTAAAACGATGTGACAATTATGCACACTCTAGTCTACAGTTTCAAATAAACTTTAAAATCAAACTATCATAACAGTGTAATTTTGATTACCTCATCTGTCAACATGATGCGGTGAACTGCAGAGCATATCCACAGCAGACATATCTCACCGCTGTCAATTTTATTGTGTGCTTATTTTGTTATTGAGCAAAACACATATTTACATATTTATCTAAATGTTGCTCTCAGCAGCGCAGATGGTGTCTAACAATATATCGCTGCAAAGGTAATTCCAACTTTTCACTTCTAGGCAAAGAACGAAAAAGAACTTTGTGAATAAGTCTCTTGTTCCGTTACTTGAGTACGAGCAATAAGTTGCTGGCTGCAGTTCACATAATGGCCACTGGTGTCGCTAAGAACAAGGTTTGTGAATTCTACATATAGGCCCTTAAATTGAATACTTATGGATTTGTTAAAGGTTTAGTTCACCCAAAAATGAAAATTATGTAATTTATTACTCAACCTCATGTCGTTCCACACTCGTAAGACCTTTATTCATCTTAGGAACACAAGATATTTTTGATCAAATTCAATGGCTCAGTGAGGTCTGCATTGCCAGCAAGATAATTACACTTTCAGATGTCCAGAAAGCTACTAAAAACATATTTAAAACATTTCATGTGACTACAGTGGTTCAACCTTATTGTTATGAAGCAACAAGAATACTTTTTGTGTGCCAAAAAAATAAAAAAATAGCGACCTTATTCAACAATATCTAGTGATGGTTGATTTAAAAACACTGCTTCATGAAGCTTCGAAGCTTTACAGATCTTTTGTTTTGAATCAGTGGTTCGGAGCGCATATCAAACTGACAAAGTCACGTGAACTATTGAAATTTTGAAATACTTATGATGTAATGAAGCCTTGTTTACTGAAATCACGTGATTTTAGCACTCTAAACCACTGATTTGAAACAAAAGATTTGTAAAGCTTTGAAGTTTCATAGAGCAGTGTTTTGAAATCACCCATCACTATATTATTGAATAAAGTCATTATTTTATTTTATTTATTTGTTTGTGTTTGTGCATACAAAGGATTCTCGTCGCTTAATAATATTAAGGTTGAACCACTGTAGTCACATGAACTGTTTAATTACACTATATTGCCAAAGTATTGGGACACCCCTCCAAATCATTGAATTCAGGTGTTCCAACCACTTCCATGGCCACAGATGTATGAAATCAAGCACCTAGGCATGCAGACTGCTTCTATAAACATTTGTGAAAGAATGGGTCGCTCTCAGGAGCTCAGTGAATTCAAGCGTGGTACCGTGATAGGTTGCCACCTGTGCAATAAGTCCATTCGTGAAATTTCCTCACTACTAAATATTCCACGGTTAACTGTTAGTGGTATCATAACCAAGTGGAAGCAATTGGGAACAACAGCAACTCAGCCATGAAATGGTAGGCCACGTAAAATCTCAGAGCGGGGTCAGTGCATGCTGAGGCGCACAGTGTGGACAAGTCACCAACTTTCTACAGAGTCAATAGCTACAGACCTCCAAACTTCGTGTGGCCTTCAGATTAGCTCAAGAACAATGCTTAGAGAGCTTCATGGAATGGGTTTCCATGGCCGAGCAGCTGCATCCAAGCCTTACATCACCAAGGGCAATGCAATGCGTCAGATGCAGTGGTGTAAAGCACGCCATCACTGGACTCTAGAGCAGTTGAGACGTGTTCTCTGGAGTGACCAATCACGCTTTTCTGTCTGGCGATCTGGACAAGACTGGGTTTGAAGGATGCCAGGAGAACGGTACTTGCCTGACTGCATTGTGACAAGTGTAAAGTTTGGTGGAGGGGGATTATGGTGTGGGGTTGTTTTTCAGGGGTTGGGCTTGAACCCTTAGTTCCAATGAAAGGAACTCTTAATGCTTCAGCATACCAAGACATTTTGGACAATTTCATGCTCCCAACTTTGTGGGAACAGTCTGGGGATGGCCCCTTCCTGTTCCAACATGGCTGCACACCAGTGCACAAAGCAAGGTCCATAAAGACATGGATGAGTGTGTTTGGTGTGGAGGAACTTGACTGGCCTGCACAGAGTCCTCAACCCAACAGAACACCTTTGGGATGAATTAGAGTGGAGACTGTGAGCCAGGCCTTCTCGTCCAACATCAGTGCCTGACCTCACAAATGTGCTTCTAGAAGAATGGTCAAAAATTCCCATGAACACACTCCTAAACCTTGTGGAAAGCCTTCCCAGAAGAGTTGAAGCTGTAATAACTGCAAAGGGTGGGCCAACTCCATATTAAACCTTACAGATTAAGAATGGGATGTCATTAAAGTTCATGTGCACGCAAAGGCAGGCGTCACAAAACTTTTGGCAATATAGTGTATGTCTTTAGTACCTTTCTGGGCATTGAAAAAGGAAATGATCTTGCTGGCAATGCAGGCCTCACTGAAGATGAACGAAGGTCTTACGGGTGTGGAACGACATGAGGGTGAGTAATTAATGACGGAATATTCATTTTTGGGTGAACTAACCCTTTAATCATATATCACTAACCATAATATGAGCAACAACAATCAGTACTGGTTCTTGCCTTGCAAACATCACTAGTAAGTAAAACAGCAATGATCAGCATTTACAAAATGTAATTTTAATGTGCGCAACAGTTTTCTATTTGCTGCTGCAAAATTTCTTCCTCTGAGTCAAGCTTACACACACACACACATGCATCCGCGGGGAGTTTAATTCACTGGCCCAACAAAAACTTGCCCTTATACTCAGCCATGGCGCTGGGCCATCTAAGCCACTCTGACTTCACCGGTAAATTTCCTCTAGGTATCCAGCAGCCACTATCGGCCAGAGGATGGCCGCGTCAACTGACTTCTCTCGAGGAGAGAGAGAGAGAGACATATAGTCTGGATGGTTCAGTCTTTTGCTGAATGTCTGCAGGAGGAATATTTCTAATTATTGCCTTTCATGTTTGTCTGCTCATCAGGGCAGAAAGAGCTCTCAAGCAGAGCGGATACAGTGGAGAACGTGATGTGTTCAGTCTCATGACACACCATAGGGGTGCTGTTTCTGTGAAAAGGTCTTCACCCTCGTGTTGTGTCCACAGACTGCTTAGAATAACAGCCTTTATCTCTCTCTGTGGAGGTGTGTGTCTGATTAGAACACAGATACAGCATAAAAGACTTCTGAACACTCAATTAATAGTCCATTGTCATGCACTGAAATGCTACTCGTAGAGTAAACTAACTAGCTACTTATTTGCATTGCTTTTACTGAATGTGCACTTGTAGTGAACTTCTCGCAGATGCAATACTGAAAGAGAGTACACACTTGTTTCTTAACACACTTGTCATGCTTTAAAGAATTTATTTTGATGTGATGACTAACATATTAAAGAACATTCTGGTTTGCTGTTTCATTTTAACTGTATTATATTAATATTAGAAGTTTCAATAGAAATCAAAGTAAATTAACAATATTTAAAAGACAACAGCAGTAATTATAAAATTACATATAAAGGTATACTTCTACATAAAAATCACTCTAAGGTTCAACTAATTGCATTTAATATAATTTAAAATAACATGCAGTTAAGTGTCCGAAGCCATTACATTCAGTTTGCACATTCAGTATACTATTTCAAGAGTTGAGTAAGTTACTCTAAAAAAGTAATTAATTCCTAGCTACTAATTTCATCTTTAACAGTATAATTAGATTACTGTACTAATTACTCTCTCTAAAAAGTTTTGGATTACTTATTACTATATAAATCCCATATCAACCTCGACCAGTTGAACAATACAATGAAACTGCACTTTTGATTCTTTCAAATAAACAATATACAATTGCATAAATTATTGTTGAACTAAGCAAAAACATTTTGACATTACATTTTGATGTTAAATCCACTATTGTTTTATATAGAATTGTTCTACAGTCTATAAAGTATTTATTGCATTAGAAGTAACTGTAATTAAATTACATTGAGTAATCCCTTACTTTACTTTTTCAAGGAAAAGTAATTAAATTACAGTAAAAAAAAAAAAAAGAAAAAAGTATGCTAAAGTGTACTTCTTTTTCACAAGGGGTGTTACTGTATATGTTGCATTTAGAGTTAAATGCACTGAAAGTCACAGATCCACAGTGAAAGATAGAGTCTCTGACTGGCTGTGATAGATTCAATCACAGTCAGTCAGAGCAGTTTATCACTGAAGCCGTGACATTTGGAGTGTGTCTGGCCCACAGAATAAAGGATAGTGGCCTCATAGTTTGTGGGCCAGGGCCTGGTGTACAGCACTGAATGAAAGACCCATTGACAGTCGTCCTACAGTCCTTTTCCACAGGAAAAACTCTCGTTTACTCCGCCTGTAGATTGCTGCATCTGCACCCCAGCCACAGTATGGAGAGCCAGAGCAAACTGACCAGCTTATTTCTAGAAAAAAAGGCAGAGAAAAGTTGGGCTGTCTAGCCACATCTCAGACTCCCTTAGGAGTGAAAGTGAACACTGCAGACGAGCTTGGAGAGACCACCCAGACGAGCCAAACCATGATCACCTTCAAAAAACACATTACTAAACTCCATCTGATGCATGTGTAGGAGATAATGAAGTTAATAATGAGAAAATAAGGAAATATTACCTTTATTTATTATTTAATGTTATCATTATTTAAGGAAATAATGAGATTCCCTTTAAAGGGGACCTGTTATGCCCCATTTTACAAGATGTAAAATAAGTCTCTGATATCTGAGTCCCCCAGATATTTTTTGCCACTTTTTGGGTGTGAGCAAAAACCTGCCGTTTTAGTGTGTGCCCTTTAAATGCAAATGAGCTGCTGCGCTCGGCCTAAGAGGGCGGAGCTTCAAGAGCTCCTTCTCCCCTTGTCAGGATTCAGTCAGGATGCACAATAATGTCAGAAACTGCAAACATATGCTGCATGGAGATAGAACAGGTATAGTTTAGTTCAATTACGGTTATAACTTATATTTGTTACGGATGTGTATGCAGGAGAGATGAGGCGAATATGGAGATCTACAAAACAACTGGGTTTAATGATTATCCAGGAATACAACACAAGGAGATACATAAACATAACAGAGAACGGACAGGGAGTGAAGGGAGTGGGTCCATTATAAAGGTAGTGCTGACAAGGGAGTCCAGGTGACGATGATCTGTGATGATGGGGAGATGACGAGGGAAGTGAGTGCAGGTGTGGAAAACAGGAGGAACATGGGAAATGGAGTCCGGGGAACAAGGGATCTGTGACAATATTGTCTTCTTGTTTTTATCCACTATTAGTACAAGCCTGTTGTACTGGACCCTGTCCGAATGATGGCCAAAACTTTACTGATGAGTTTCATTACGTTTATTGTACTTCACACAAAATATGAAGCATCTGTTTTTACTCTAGAAAATCACTGTAAGAACTTCAAGGGTTCACCCAAAAATGAAAATAATGTCATTTATTACTCACCCTCATGTTGTTCAACACCAGTAAGACCTTCGTTCATCTTCAAAACACAAATGTTTTGATTAAATCTGTTGGCTCAGTGAGGCCTCCATAGACAGCAATGCCACTGAAAATCTCAAGATCCATAAATGTACTAAAAACATATTTAAAACAGTTCATGTGAGTTCAGTGGTTCTACCTTAATATTATAAAGCAACGAGAATACTGCTTCGGAGCTTTACAAATCAAATCAGTGATTCGGAGCGCTAAAGTCACGTGATTTCAGAAGTTTGGCCAATAGATAGGTTAGATATCTGAATGACTGATTCAATTTGTAAAGCTCCGAAGCAGTGTTTTGAAATCGGCCCCTCACTGTAATGTTGAAAAGTCATTATTTTGTTTTTTTGGCGCACAAAAAGTATTCTAGTCGCTTTATAATATTAAGGTAGAACCACTGAACTCACAGGAACTGTTTTAAATATGTCTTTAGTAGCTTTATGGACCTTGAGATTTTTAATGCCTTTGATGTCTATAGAGGTCTCACTGAGCCATCGGATTTAATCAAAATATCTTAATTTGTGTTCCGAAGATGAACGAAGGTCTTACGGGTGTAGAACCACATGAGGGTGAGTAATAAATGACATTATTTTCATTTATGGGTGAACTAACCCTTTAATAAAACACAGTGCAAGTGTGCATTAAAATATTATCCATGAACTCTCTCTCTCCCTTGCATTATCATCAACATACATAGTGAAGTACACTTGTTTAAACTAAAGACCTTATGCCTTTTCAGGTGGTGGCCTGTGGCTAATGTGACATCACATGCCAGGAACCTGTAAACAGCTTATTCTGAGACACTACTTATGATTTATGGGGATTAAAAAAAAGGAGTGGGTGGATTTTTATCACTATAGGGTGGTTGAGTGCACGCACTGCCAGCAAACATTTATATCCAAACACCATGCAAAGGTGACTTTTGCATAATAGGTCCCCTTTAAGTTTATTGCAGTTTCATTATTACAGGGGAAAAAAATGCAGTTCATTTTGCAGGCATTGAGACAATACATTAATAGTGGGGCATGTTGTCACACTTTGTGGATTAACTTGTTGTAATGTCATAGTTTTTAATTATTGGATGCTGAAATGTAGGTGCAGCTCTTAAAGGTGTATGCAGACAATGACAACTTGAAGTGGCGCTGTGCAGACCGATAGAAGCGATCAATCTGATCCGTCTGCTCTCTAATCGCTCTTGCGGTACTTTGATGTCGTACACTGATCAGTCTGTGCAGTGCCGATTCAAGTTGAACACACCTAAAGACTTCAGATATACAAAAACGGTGCAGTCATTTTACTATGAATGATGGAATAAATACCGCCTTTTAAATAAAAGTCAATCGCCAAAACTGCAGCCATCTTTTACAGTTCCTTCTGAACCAAAACAATGAGCTTATGCTGCGTCAAAGTCCCTTTAAGACAAGTCATTTCACTCGGCGGCCATCTTTGAACCGCCTCTCGGGCATCCAAGTGCAGCTCCTATCTCATTGAATGGGGAAACATCAAATTCTCCAAAGCTGTTTGCCAAGCTTTCAATTAAATTTCATATTTGAAATAAAAAGTGAAATCTGACAACAACTGTCTCTTAAATTTTGTTTCTAAACGCTTGAATCATGACAAAAAAAAGGCATTTTTCAGGCCATATCAAGCTACTGCGCATGCGCAGTCCTAACTGCACGTCTCTAAGGAAGCGCGCGTCTGAATGTCTCTATAGGAACCGGAGCTTCAAACGACCGCTGCAGTGATGCAATGACTTTACCAATAAGCGATTGGCTCTTATTTAGAAGACTCAAATTTATGCATTTCAATGGCAACACTATCAACGCCAAAATTAATCTGCAGCAGTCAGGAGGTATAAGTTTAAGTTATGTTCATTATTATTGTAATGTTATGCGCTTTGAGACATTTCTGAGTTTAACGCCGTCTCTTGTGACACTTTTGTTTGCTCCTTGCTGTACTCGTTCATGTGTTTGGAGGAGGCATGGCTTTGGAGACGCTCTGAAGGGAGGGTGGGATCTTATGCTTTCAAAGCTAGCTCGCTATTGCTAGCCTCTCCAAAAATGACCTACCCTACCTTTATGATTTTAAAATGATGTTAAAATGGTACATTTTCATGTCGCCTAAACTAATTATAAATATTATAAGCTGGTCAGTTGGGTTGACCTGCATGATATTTCTTGTGAAGCTGATTTCCCAAGGTGGTAAAGCATGAAGCTTGCTGGGGTCAGGCTACCAACACACCAGCATGCAAAACATAACATATGCTGGTGCTTGTCTTATCAGCAGGGGAAATGTAAAATATGCCATCAAACATCGAACAATTGTTTTGTCTAATAGGAATTGTAATAAATGACCTGATAAATCAGTTAAAAAACATGCTGCAATTTGTTAAAATGATCCAATTATGCCTGGTGTTTGCTTTTCTTACAAAGGATATTTAGATTTATTTGACGAGAGAGACATGGCATCCATCAATGTGACAGTGAATATTCTTGACCTACTTTCTTTGTACTCACACAGTAAGATTGTAAGTGAGAGCTCAGAATGAATGTGAAACCCTGCTGCTGATATAGAGGCAGTGACATGCAGCATGTAATTGAACATTCAACCTGACAGTAAACTGACCTGCTAGCCGTGGACATGAGTTCTTCTATGAAAGGTGGATGTGAAGCTTGAAGGAAGGGAGATGAATAGTTGCTGAAGAAATACACATAACCATAACACATCCATCCAATCTCCTGTTACAAGGTGTAGCACGCTGCAGCGGTTGTACGTCTTTTGGGTGTGAGATTATAGAACAGGTGGAGGCCACTGGCTCCATGTTTGAGGTCAGATCTCTTGTTTCTGCCCTCACATGTCACGCTGGAGTGAGCTCATCTTCTCCATGATATCTGCATACTTTCTCACACTCATATTGTAGTGGAGAGCAGGGATAATTTTAACGCTCCATAAATGTAACATCAGTAATAACTTAATGCATTCACAGTGACCAACGCTAACATAATCCTCTTCGGTCAACTGCTTCCTCCTAAAATAAAGATAGTTTCAGTAACAACACACATGGAAATGTAAAAAATAAATCTGTTTTGAGTTCTTTAAAATAATAGAAGAAATAGTAGAATAGAAAATGTTTAATTTATTTTAGCTGATTTGCCCATTCAATGAAAGTCAATGGGATCCAAATGTTTCTAGCTACAAAAAGGACATAAAGGTAATGTAAAAGTAATCCATACAACTTCAGATGTCTTCTGAAGACATTTGATCACTTTGTATGATGAAAAGAGGAAAATTCACTCTCAAATCGAATTGATGATTTCATGTATACAGAGACAAAATATGGTGACGTGTCAGTAACATAGTAACATCAAACTCATTACTGCTTGCTTGTGAAATACACATAAACCATGAAGTTTGATGTTACTGATGTTAGTCAATCAAAAGTGTGGGTCAAGATATACTGCATACAATATCTGTGAGTACACCCCTCACATTTTTGTAAATATTTTATTATATCTTTTCATGTGACAACACTGAAGAAATGAAACTTTGCTACAATATAATGTAGTGAGTGTACAGCTTGTATAACAATGTCTCCTCAAAATAACTCAACACACAGCCATTAATGCTTAAACCGCTGGCCACAAAAGTGATTACACCCCTAAGTGAAAATGTCCAAATTGGGCCCAAAGTGTCAATATTTTGTGTGGCCACCATTATTTTCCAGCACTGCCTTAACCCTCTTGGGCATGAGTTCACCAGAGCTTCACAGGTTGCCACTGGAGTCCTCTTCCACTCATCCATGATGACATCACGGAGCTGGTGGATGTTAGAGACCTTGCGCTCCTCCACCATCCATTTTGAGGATGCCCCACAGATGCTCAATATGGTTTAGGTCTGGAGACATGCTTGGCCAGTCCATCACCTTGACCCTCATCTTCTTTAGCAAGGCAGTGGTCGTCTTGGAGGTGTGTTTGGGGTCGTTATCATGTTGGAATACTGCCCTGCGGCCCAGTCTCCGAAGGGAGGGGATCATGCTCTGCTTATTCATGATTCCCTCAATGAACTGTAGCTCCCCAGTGTCGGCAGCACTCATGCAGCCCCAGACCATGACACTCCCACCACCATGCTTGACACTTGTCTTTGTACTCCTCACCTGATTGCCGCCACACACGCTTGACACCATCTAAACCAAATAAGTTTATCTTGGTCTCATCAGACCACAGGACATGGTTCCAGTAATGTTCTTACTGTGCACTCAACTTCTTTGGTCGACCATAGCGGGGCCTGTTCTGAGTGGAACCTGTCCTGTTAAACCTCTGTATGGTCTTGGCCGCCATGCTGCAGCTCAGTTTCAGGTTCTTGGCAATCTTCTTATAGCCTACGCCATCTTTATGTAGAGCAACAATTCTTTTTTGTCAGATCCTCAGAGAGTTCTTTGCCTTGAAGTGCCATGTTGAGCTTCCAGTGACCAGTATGAGAGAGTGAGAGCTATAACACCAAATTCAACACACCTGTTATACAAGCTGTACACTCACTACTTTACACTGTAGCAAAGTGTAATTTCTTCAGTGTTGTCACATGAAAAGATATAATACAATGTTTACAAAAATGTGAGGGGTGTACTCATTTCTGTATATTTGAGGTTAGTAAGGGGTTTATTTGTTAAAAAATACAGTAAAAACAGTAATATTGTGAAATATTACTACAATATTACAAACAACATGCTTTCTGTTTTAATGTTTTTTTATAATGTAATTTATTCCTGTAATGGCAAAGCTGAATTTTCAGCATCACTACTCAAGTTTTCAGTGTCACATTATTTTTCAGAAATCATTCTAATATGCTGATTTCCTGCGCAAGAAACGTTTCTTATTATTATCAGTGTTGAAAACAGTTTTGCTGCTTCATATTTAAAAATTATTAAAATGATTTTGCTTCTGCTTTTTATTTCCATCCCTTTCCCATATCTTTCTTTCTCTCTGTCTTCCCACTCTGCTCCATCATTATACTCTCAGATGACTATGACTCATTTCCTGATTCTATCGTACACATCCCCCCATTTCTGCTGCCTCTATACTGATGTCCACATCCCATCATGCCATCCTTTCTTATTTAACGGCTCTTAAACATCATATATTGTAGGCATGATGCTGATCAGCATTAAATCCTCCAACAGATGCTCCAGGCTTTTTACTTTGAGTTTCCAGCCAGTTTTTCAGGCAAAGATAAAAAGGGGACATGGAGAATGTATGACTGGATATCAAAGTCACCACTTGCCAGAGATATAGTGCAGGGCATGACTGTCAGCTTCAGCATGTTCAGCAGGTGCTTCACATTTCATGGTGGACATGTTTCTGTTGAGCATTAGTCTCAAATGGCCCCATCAGAACATACTTTTCATCTGTGGTCAGGTGCTGTGCTTGATGTAGACGTGAAAGGAGAGAAACGTTTTGGTTACTAAAGTAACCTTGGCTCCCTGAGATAGACGAAACATTGCGTCATTTGGCCGACGCTATGGGGAAATCCCAAGGGTTGTGATGGTGGCATTTTTTTTTTTTTTTTTACCACTGCAGTAGTAAAGGGCCAATCCACCAATCCAGATATAGCTCATTGTTCCATATCTATGTTAATATCCATATACTTGCTGATTCCAAAATAGTTGTTTCCTGATCTTTGAGGAAAAATTGTGGGCAAAGCCAGTTCCGTATTGCGGCTTGTTCTAAAAACAGTCGCTGGTAAAATGTACAGTACACTGACGTAGTCTCTGCCTCAGACATCACCGTTGGCTGAACATCTGATGCATACAGCACACTTATCTGGAAACACTTCAGGAGTTTGAAGTCATCAGGTTGGTTAAATTCTACAGGATGTCTGGGAGAAGTGTGTGTCGCGTTCTTTAATGGTCCGCCTGTAAACAAATTCTGTGATGCCTAACCCCCTCATGGAAGAAGAACTCCGTCATGTTTACAACTGTGACAGTGAACGCTTACCAGGATCAACTAAATGCTGGATTTAAAAGTAGGTGAAGTTTGCAGCTCCATTGTTGCACTAAATGTGAACAACGCTCTTGAATGAATAATTGATTAGATGCACACTGGTCTGTTATTGTAGGGACATCGACATTACATTTTCACGCCCCTAAACGTGACGCAGAACAAAACAAACTGTGATTGGTTACGTTACATGTCAGTCAAACATCTTCTTGGTCTGAAAGCGACGCAAGACTAGGACGATTGTTAAAAATAAACTGAATCCATGACATCAGGATCCTTCGGCAGTCTATGCAAAGATGATGTTTTTCCACAGCCAGGAACAACACAACATCTGAGCGGAATCTTATTATCACAATCTTATCGTAAACAAATAGGCCTACTTTAGATCCACTCGCTGCTCATCTACTGATCATTTATAGCTTGATTATATAAATGCTTTTTTATTGATGATGAGGATGTTTTAAATTATAGAACTTTCAGGATGTAATAATGGTACAAAGACCACTTATATGCCAAAATAAATTTTAATTTCTCATGTCATGAATCCTTTAAGCACCTTTAACATTAGCATATATCATTATTCATGTGGGTTTAACCTTTCATCTACAATGCAACTGTACTTGTGTGAAGGCAGACAACAGAGGCCTTCACTTTAATTGAATAAATAGGCCTACATTAATATAAATAGCTGAGAATTCTAAGTTTACCAAACAGTGAGATCCATACAGTATAACCAACAGTTTTTTAGTTGAGCTTTTTTGCGTATTAACAATTTATTTATGTATTTTGATTCATTTGATCTTATTAAATATATGTCAAATGTAAATTATACAGTTCTGAACAGTATTTTTTTTTCTTCAAATCTTTAGCCTACTTCATTCTCATATGTTTCATATTACATCTTTTCTCGCTATTTTGAACTGAAGAAAACAAAACCACTCCAAAACGCAATTTGAACGAATCACTTTGTTGAACAGATTCTTTCAGATGACCCTGATAAATCGGTTCACAAATAGCTCTGAAAGATTAATTTGCGAATAGGACAGCTATTTTACAGATATCAACTCATTGTTGGTCATTACTGACTAAAAATGAGAAAAGGACAAGGAGATTGAATGATGTCGCGAAAAGTAAGTTACTAATAATGAATTTTAGTATTATTGTTTCTTGGACTTGTCTATATTTTTGTATTAGCTACTGTATGCAACTAGCCAATAACAATGTAAGCGATCAGTTCCTTCACTCCCTACATTTTACTATTTTAAATGACATATAGTAACATTAGCCTACTCTGTTTTCATAGTTTTTTCTCCCCATTTGTATGTTTACTGGTTTCAAAAAGCATGGGGCACATGTAGGGAAGACACGCGGAGTGGTATTTTTTAAATTAGGCCTAACTAGGCTAACCTAAGTAATGATTCATTTCAATCAATACATTATAGCGGAAACAGTAGCCTACTTTAAAAGCAAAAAAAGCTTTTTGGACAAGAGACATCGTATTATTTTAAACTGTAAACTCTTTTCAGTTTTCAAAACAGCCCGAATGCATTGAAAATCCAGCCAATTTCTGGCTATAAAAGTATAGAATAGGGTGTAGCGATTCAATCGTTTACTCGATGCATCGATTACAAATCCTGACAATGCATATGCATCGATCTTGTTTTTTGAATCGTGAATCGTTTATCTCGGTCGATAATCGATGTAAAATGCAAAGAATCAGATTAATCGCGATTCTATAGTGATTCAGTGCTTTAAAATATATAAACATTAAATTACTACATGCGCTCTGATGGAGACGTTGTGCGCCGTCATTTTGCGCCTTCCCTCACAGCTCTCATTCACAGACACGCGCGGCTGCACTCTTTACCGCCTCTTGCTGGATTGCGCTCGCGCGCGCTCCGCCTGTAGCCCACGTTTGAGCTCTCCTCAGGACGGCTACTGCTGTTCACATGAGCATATGACAGTTCTCTATTAAGACAGCAATAGTCCTGAGTCAAACTGCTCGAGCCATTGATAAAGCTGCCAAGTCATTGCGCGGTCACTACTGTTGAAATAAAACGCTTTTATAGCGTGGAAAAGTCGGAAATCAATGTTCATTGACATTACCTGAGCAGATTCAAGGCGCGCATTTATTGCATGGACGGAGCAAACACATAATGTAAGTGTCTAAATGCATATGCACAGTTCAGTGAATGATAAATGAAATTATGAACTGAATGTGCGAAGGAAACTGCTGAAATCTACTTAACAACACTGACATAAGAGCGCGCGTTCGTTACTATAACAACAGTAGAAACCCAGCACGTTTTCTCAGAATCACCATAAGGAAAATGTTCCATATAAAGAGAACAAAGATGGCTTTTATAACTATTTCGTGAAGAAAAGTTAGTTTAAGATTAGTTGGGAAAGTGCATGATAGTCTCTCCATGTAAGCATTAGTATTTTTAATGTACCTGGAACAGTTTAAAGGTACAATTTGTAAGATATTCGCAGTAAAATATCCAAAAACCACTAGGCTAGTGTTATATATTTTGTCCAGCTGATTACTAACAATATCTCTAATGTTTTCAACTCCTTGCAAATCATGAGAAAATACCCATTCTAAACAGTGACACGGGGCAGTGCAGTCGCCTGTCAATGACGTCAGTGACCTTTGTTACCGCCTTTACTGACGTAGAAACCACATGACAACAGTGCCGTGGACAAATGCGGAAGTAGTGTCTAGCGTCCAGCAAACCACTAGCTTGCTTCAAGCAGTTCCTTATTTACTTCTTGCACGTTTTATGGTGGATTGTGTTACTTATTTATGGAACATAATTACGGTTTACCATCTGCTGCTGGTTCTGTCGACAAGGACAGCTCCCGTAAACATAAGCGTACGGGCCAACCAAACGACCCAAGAAGAGTTTGGGACAAGAGGAGAGAAAGAGCGAGGATCAATATCGGTGTTGCATTTTCTAGATGGAGAGAGCTTCGTGACAAACTTCACCTAGAAAGAGATGCCGATCTCGCTTGAAAACGTATGCCATTATAACGATCAACACGATTAGTATTATGGGGCATACACGCCAAACGCAGGGCATCGCGTCTCTAGACCCGCGCAAGGACGCGTCTGATCCATAGTCTGATTGCGTCTTTGCATTGACTTTGTATGTAATCTACTCGCGCAAATCGTTGAACTCGCGTTTGCTATGTATGCCCCATTATTGTGTTTGAATGTACACGAGTGTATATATTTGTTGAACAAGTGGTAATCGTTTTCATATCATCTGACTAAACAGTAATCAATGAATTTGATAATTTACTGTCAAACTATATTTGCTGAATTGTACTGCAATATAGCATGACGCAATATGTAATGGTGGCATGTGAAAATTGTCTTTTTCAGACACTTACGAAATCCAGTATTGGATAGATTTTGTTAGTTACTGTAGCAGCTACAGTGTAGTTATCATAGTTTTACATCATAACCTCACAATAAAAATTGTGCTGTCAATACATATGATACATATGGTAAAGCGGAAACAGCGCCGGCGATTGTGGCATAATAAAAGTCCTGCTGCTTGTGAGGCATGTGTTGCGCAATCGCTCCAGTGGCCTCGTTCAGCTCCCACAACACTCGGTCCTGCTCTGCTTCATACTACAGTAACGTTAATAAGCGCATCCATTTACGTTTTCTCCCCAAGTCCTATTGCACTGTCTGTTGAGATGGAGACCACATGTCCCAAGATTCCACACTCAAACTTCTCGTCATCAAGCTACGCCTTTGTGTTGAATAGGCCTCTAGCGACCTCTAGCGGATAAAATGATCACATACTGCACCTTTAATAAGGTTGTGTTGCCTTTAACACTATCCTCTACTATCTTTAACATGAACTAGGACTAAAAATACTTTTAAAGCCCTTTTAAAGTTTTGGCTTATGAAAATTTTCAAAAAAGCCAATTTATAGGGAGTTAAAATAAAGTTATGTAGCATCATTGAGAACTAACATGAACTTACATTAACAATGAATGGACAAAAGGTTTTTTTTTTGTTTGTTTGTTTGTTTTTGCCCTTACTCTCTGACTCCCTGAAGGCCGCTGTGTAATTCACACCCTGACTAAGACACGTTGAGGGAAGCATTTCAATATCCCTATAAATGCATATTAAAATGCAGAATCGAATCGAATCGCATTGAATTTTAATGTGAATCATCTCGAATCGAATCGTTCTGAATTTGCAAAAATCGTTCTTGAATCGAAATGAACACCTATGAATCGTGAATCGAATTGAATCGCTGTCTACCCACAGCCAGCAATGACATTTCCTCTCTCAAGATCAATGAATGTACTAAAAACATATTTAAATCAGTTCATGTGAGTACAGTGGTTCAATATTAATGAAGCTTCGGAGTGTTATGAATCAGCGTGTTGAATCATGATTCGGATCGCGTGTCAAACCGCCAAACTGCTGAAATCACGTGACTTTGGTGCTCCGAAACGCTGATTCGATACGCTGATTCATAATGCTCCGAAGCTTCCTGAAGCAGTGTTTTGAAATCGGCCATCACTATATAAGTTGTTATTTTGTTTTTTTGGCACACCAAAAATTTTCTCGTCGCTTTATAATATTAATATTGAACCAATGTACTCACATGAACTGATTTAAATATGTTTTTAGTACATTAATGGATCTTGAGAGAGGAAATGTCATTACTGGCTATGGAGGCCTCACTGAGCCATCGGATTTCAACAAAAATATCTTAATTTGTGTTCCAAAGATTAACAAAGGTCTTACAGGTGTGGAACGGCAAAAGGGTGAGTAATAAATGACATTATTTTCATTTTTGGGTGAACTAACCCTTTAAAAGCATGCTGTTTATCATCGTGCTGTGATAATACAGCCTGAAAGGGGTAGTTCACCAAAAATGAAATTTCTGTCATTAATTAAACTTTAAATATTTATCTTCCTAATTGACTAGTGTGACTAGCTGATAACTCTTTATTAATAACAATTAATAATGTTAGACCCCATGCCATAAACACACTGATAAATGAGGAAAGTAATTTCATGAAATTTCACATCAGAATGGCTCAATTCACCCTGAATTGACGACTACTGCACAGGATAAGCCTGTTAATGTTGACAAGCTGTTGTGTGTTAATGTCAGATGTCTTCTTTTGTTTTCAGGCAGGTTCTCCTCTCTACTGTCCTGCTATTGTGGCACTGCAGCTAGTCTCACATGCCAGAAGGTGGCAAGCTAAACAAACATGACCTTTTCCCAGTGGCAACCAAAGGGAGGTTCTACTTCCAGGTCAGTACACACATCAATGCAGGTCAGTGTCTTGGCAGAAGGCTGTTGAGAGGGAGGTTTTGTGTGTGAATCTAAGCATTCTTTTACAATGCAACTGTAATACATAGTGCGAATCCAGACAATTAATTGAATGATCTTCAACTGAAGTATTTTCAATGAAGTGTTTTCCCATTGCCCTGTAAGTATCCCACATTTAGATAATCTCATATCTTCAGGATCATCTTCCTCCTTACGCAACACTTCATTCTCAGAAATAATACTCTCCCTTATTGTATCTATGACATCATGCTATCCTCATCACCCATTGGTCAGTGCATTCAGCTTGTTTTCTGCTGGGTTATTCTACACAAGCTCAACGCAGAAAAGCGAGCACTCGGACGCTGCTTGAGAATACTAATGAGGACATTACTTACTAAATTCCTCTCAGAAGCTTTTGTCGAATGAGTGTTGATCTCATTATGGTTCAGTGTGGAGTGTTAAAGTGCAAGTCTCAAAACGGACTGCAAATGAATGCAGCACAGATTTTGTGCATTGTATAGTTGTGTAAATATGCATTGGTTTGCATACAGTAAGTGCAATGCTAACTACAATATTTTGCATGCTTATCCAGCATCTTGTAGTCTTCTGTGGCCTGTTGCAGCTTAATGAAAGGAATTCTTGTGTGGGCAGCCCCATGCCACTGACACACTGTGGAAAGGGCTGCCGCAACTAAAACCCCATTATCTGGAATGGCAGAGAATTACTCAGTGGCATTAAAGCTCACTGGAGCTCCAAACAAAAGGCCCCTGCAGACTCAGCAATGCAAGAACGGGGGGAAAAATGAGACCTTTCACATTGGAAACAACAGAACAGTAACGATCCCACCCAGTGTGGTGTTCAGTGACAATTTGGGAATGATGTTTCTCATTTGAGATGGAGACTGCAGCTCAGGGACACTTAAAAATAGAATCTGCCAATCAGAAGCTTTTATTACATGCCAGTTTATTTCGGCATAAAACTGTGCAAAAAACTAACTTTGAACAACTAATGGAGGGTATTATAAATCATTGTAAAGGTATTCATATGATGTAATATTTCATAATTTAAGCTATTATTTCAGACATTTTCTGACAATAAATTCTTTAGTTTATATGAATTGATTATTTTCAATTAAGACAATCTCTTCAAATCAAAGTGCAGTTCAAGTGCTTTCTTGTCGGAAAGAATAGGAATCATGGAATCATTTACTAACAGCTTGCGCCAGCGCAAACCCTATTTTGACATTAAAAAACTACTGTCGGGATTTACCAAAGACACGCAGTGCAAAATTAGCACTGAAAAGGCGTGGACTGAGTTATTTTTGTGGCTGACATTATTGCATATGCCATTTGAAGGAGTTTCTCTTTCAGACGCAAAATTTATGTGAGGAAAGTATTTAGATGAATCACGCAACGCGATTTACTAATGTTTGCGCTAGTCAACTTACTGGTAATTGTGCTATTATTTAATGCCCAAAAACAGCATGCCTTAACCCATTTTGTGACATGGCTGCAATTGTTGCTGCTAGGAGGAGACACTGCAGAGAACATAGAGTGTGTGGTAGAAGGAAGAAAATATTTTCCACTTGTATTAATTTCTTTGGAATGCCAGAGGAAGACGTTATCTGTATATTACATGTAACACGTTGTGCCTGTGGCGACCCACTCCTAATGAGCATCAGCTCTGCTTATTTGTGACCCAACACTAATTTGCACTGCTCTTGGTAGATTGTGTTGGTCATTATGTAATTTATTTGACTGCATCTGTGTTCTTTAATTTGCATGTCATCAGTAGATCACGCGCAAAACTTGCCACTCCCGTCGGAGCATTTGTGGAATTGCCCTCTGCTGCTAATTTGCAAAGATTTTAAAGAATGATAGCACAAACATAATTTTAAAGGTGCAGTAAGCAATTTCTGAGAAACACTGTTGAAAGTAGATTGGACCAAGCATTACAACACACTTGTAGCCAATCAGCAGTAAGTGGCATTTCCACTCATGATGGAGAAGGAGAGAGAGTGAGCAAGAAGCAGATTTGAAGAAAGACTGTAGAAAGAGAGATAGCTGAGAGACTTTATCAAAGAGAAAAGTTCAGAGGAATATCACTGGAAAAAGAAGGCAAGAGCTTTCAGTGCTGGAGAGACCTGTTAGCTATAGTAACTGGACAGTTTTGAGTGTCATTATATGTATATGTCTGGAGCTGGTGTGCAGCAGGCGACTAACGACCAACTCTTGCTTGTATATACACTTTTGTACTGTATGTTAATTTTTTTGTTCTCCCTTGTCAATAATTCATCATCCTTGCTTTATTTTTCATGAAGTATTGCTACAGCTACAGGGCTCCTGACTAACTTTTTTTTTACTAGGAGCACTGTAGCCCCTTACTGCAAATTTTAGGAGCACAAGCAGAAAATTTAAGGGCACACCTTAAATCGACCTGCAATGCCGTTATTCACATTTTTCAACATTTTGAATGTATTAGTGACAAATGCCTTGGTAATAAATAGACTAAACATGTGTGCAGTTTTATTTTAAGTTTGCAAGGCTCCAGATAAACATTTGAGGGCAGCATTATCATTCATAATGTCTAAATAATAATTAAAAAGCAAAATGATTAAAAAAAAAAAAAAAAAAAAATATATATATATATATATATATATATATATATATATATATATATATATATATATATATATATATATTAGGGAATGGCCGCCACCTACTGGTTACAATGGCAATTTAATGTCTTTTTTATTTTTAAATGAGTGTGAGTTGAAACTTTTAGTTTTATAAATGGGAGTAATCTATGAAAGATGATCAAAGAATGTTTTGATCTGCACCTTTAAAGTGTCAAAATAACTTTATTAGTATAAACATAGGAGTTATTACCATATTAGACAGTCTTGAAGATTAATATAGACACCTGCAAAGAAAAATGTGCTCTGAACATAATTGTTGTGTGAAAATCTCAGATTGTCTCTGTGGGCCGACAGCGCTTCATGTGCAGATTAAATACTTAGATTACTTAGATTAAAGCAAAGAAACACCCGTGCTGACATATCCAGATTCAGCATCATTGTTCTGAAACCTCTGAAGATAATCTGAATGTTTGCAGCAGGGTCAGAGGTCATCTGTGTGGGTTTGAGACAGGAGCTGCCTGTGCTAATCCACTCAGTAGATCATGAGATCCTGACTGCAGCAGCTGCTCGGACTCCGATTGCAGAATACGGAACGTTGCAGGGATACATGGAAACACTCTTTCTCACTCTCACATAACGTGCCATGCTCTGCTCTGTGCCAGCTCTAATCGTCCCCACGCCTAGCTACCCTCAAACAGAAAAAGCTATCACTGATTCCCTGATGTCTCCATGATTAGAATATTCCAAAGAGAAAAGCACACAGCCAGCCCCGCTAGAGACCGATAAATTGAGGGGTAGGGCGTGAAACCCGTGAGAAACTCCGTTATGACATCAAAAAATGAGGAGTGCCACCCAAAGATCTCCTCAATTACATGGGAACAGCTTCCATGGTTCTCAGTTGTGGACGTCACCCTCACAACTTCTGGTTTCTATTCTACATTAAAGAGTTTTTACACTGCATGTAACCCCGCATAAATGTCTTTTTAACTGTACCGTGTGCCTCCTTTAACCCTAGGTGAAGCAGTTGTTCGGACTGCTCATATAGAGAGTGATGGCACTGCTTTTTAAACAATAATATAAAATAAAATATTATAATATATAAAAAAAGTCCTGCTTTGGGATGTTAAATATCAAAAATATAATATATATAGAGCAGCATAACTGTTTAAAACATTGATCAGACATTGTTTCTTCATCAGCAGCATATTAGCCCGTTCATGCATGAATTATGATAACCTCAGTAAGGATTTTTCCTGTGTTTTTATTGCTTTTAGGGCATGAAAAACAAGATTTAAAATGTTCTCCTCTGAGAAAACCTATCGATCAGGTGTTTTCAATCTCATCTGAAATGAGCAATGTTGGGGCCTTACATTAAAAGTAACAGCCATAACGCAATCAGATTATTTTTTGATGTAAGGAGTAAAGCAACGCAATACAAGTAACATGCATTATGTAATCAGATTACTTTTTGATGCAAAGACTAATGCAATACAAGTAACATGCATTATGTAATCAGATTATTTTTTTGATGTTAAGAGTGAAGTAATGCATTACAAGTAACACACATTACGTAATCGGATTACTTTTTGATGTAACAAGTAATGCATTACAAGCAACATGCATTACGTAATCAGATTACTTTTTAATGTTACAAGTATGCATTACGTAATCCAATTACAAGTAATGCATTACAAGTAACGTGCGATAAGTAATCAGATTACTTTCTGATGTTACAAGTAAAGTAATGCATTACAAGCAACTTGTATTACGTAATCAGATTACTTTTTGATCTAACAAGTAATGCATTACAAGTTACATGCATTAAGTAATCAGATTACTTTTTGACGTTACAAGTAAAGTAACGCATTACAAGTAATTTGTACTACGTAATCAGATTATTTTTTAATCTTACAAGTAATGCATTACAAGTAGCATGCATTACGTAATCAGATTACATTCTGATGTTACAAGTAACGCATTACAAGTAATGTGCACTACGTAATCAGATTACTTTTTGATCTAACAAGTAATGCAAGTAACGTGCATTACGTAATTAGATTGCTTTTTGATGTAATGAGAAATGTAATGCATTACACGTCACATACATTATCACAATAACTTTTTTGATGTTAATGCAAATTATATTCTAATAACACAAATACATTTATTTAGTCAAAAAAAGTTACTGCAGATGATATATTTTCAAAAACAACGGTCACAGTAATAGTAGGAATTGTAGCTGAAATAAAACTACAGATGCATGATGTCCACTGTGATATGACTCATTAGATATTGCTTGATGATACAGCATTTTTTTTTTTTTTTTTACTTGCAAGAGTCTTCTAGGATGGAAGCAATAGATGGATTTTCCGGAGCAACTTGGCATTTCTGACTGACCATTGACCATCTTGGTTTGGAGGGGGAAAAAAAAGACATACAACAGCTTGTCACTTGGTGGCAATGTAGAAGATGATGCACTAGGGTCCACAAAACCCATGCAATATGCAATAAAATGCTTTTTGAATAGCTGTCCACTGTAGGGACCTCGATGCATGAAAGGGTTCGAATGATTATTTTAAGGATCATGTGACCCTAAAAAACTGGAGTAACGGCTGCTGAAAAGTCAGATTTGCAATCACAGGAATACATTACTTTTTTAAAAATGACTCCTGGCAACTACCCAGAACACCCTAGAAACTGCATAGAAAAAACTTAGCAAGTGAAACACCACTTTATGCTGCACAGTTTGACCTTTATTTATTAAATGATGGATGAATGTAAAGAATATAGATATGTGGCTGCACAAATGGATGTATTGCGCATATAGACAGTTTGCTGATATTTTTTTCTGCTCAGCTTGAAATCGCATTATATGTAATAGTAAAGTCTAATACTTGTACACTCTGAATCAGAGTACATTGTGGGTATTCAATTGCGAACAATATGCTAAATGCAATTTCTCACAAGGA